>NC_051137.1:14318012-14618012 GCF_014839805.1 Manduca sexta | reverse complement strand
CTTATAATCTTGTAAGATACTTAAACGACAATGGCTTTTGGGATGATTTAACAGAAAGCTGGAAACCGAACCTATCAGCTGACCAATGAAACCATATTATAAAAACATATCCGAACTAAAATGTAATGTCTAAGGTTTCTATCGGAACGGGATTTTTTTCAAGAACATTTAAAAATCGAATTGAACATTCAAATTCAAAATGCTTTGTAACGGCATATAGTGCATAACATCGTACAATGGGCATGTCTAAATAGTTATATTTAAGACTATTAAGCATGTATATACAGTGTAAACAATTTGACGGTACAGGGATATTAGTTTGGATTTGAGAAAGTAAAATTTAAATTCATTATTCTTAGGAGAGAAATAAATAAATATGCATATTAAAAATGTTGTAAACGTTTAAATAATTTTAATGAATAACAAAATAATATCTATAATACTCGGAAATGTGTTAACGTACAATGCTAAGAGAACGAATGGTATATGAATGAGATTATTTTGGTTTAAATAACATACAAACGTGTATATTTTTTAGGTTTCTACCTGATTTTTTTCTTATCTCGCAAAATGGAGATTCCTTATAACATTTTTATGTATTCAAAAATATTTCATGAAGTTTTATACATATTTTGCTTTTACATGAGATGATATAAATCCAAATTTCAAAAATGTCTATCGAATCTGGGAAGACTCGGTGTGCTCTTTATGTAACTAAAATTAATCTGTTAAAAATTGGCTTCTAAATTAAAATATAAGTCCCTTACATATAAATTATTCTTTAAAATAGTATACGTGAGATGCTTATATTATTTTAATGTACCAAGTCTGCCCAGTTTCCCCTTAAGTTTAAATTAAGAACAATAGTAAAATCCGTCAAATTTCAAAAAAGTGACAGCATCTTCCAAAAAAATCGAAAACGAGTCTATTGAGTTTTAAACATTGACAATATATATTTACATCACGTTCAAATGTTAGTTTAGCGCCGCATCCCTAGTTATAATTAAGTATATCACGTAGTTACTATCACTATACAGAGGCCAATTTAGAATTAGACAAACTAGATGGAATAGATAAAGACTATATTACAATGATTTTTCACTTACGTGCACGTAATTTTGTATTAAAATCTAAATTTATAAAAAAAAATATCCGGACTAAATTGTTACTAAAATATTAATGTTTATTTTTTAATCTTAGTTTGTTTTTTTAAGTATTGTCTCCGTTTTGTTACTGCTATATAAACTAAAATTATATATTATTTCTCATATTTGTATTGATTAATAAATTTTACTAAATGTATATTTTTGTTCAACAATAAATAAAGAATATCTTTTTGGGCAAATTACATCATTCATTATTATAGTACCAAATGTTTTCTTACAGCCAAATCTTGATTCTTCTCAAGGAACTATAGTTAAAAGAAAATGTGATAGTTCAATCCATTTTACAGATTTTACAATATTATAATAACAAAGTGGTAAAAACAACAAATAAAAATGTGCAATAAGTATGTTGCACTAATACATTGTTGTATATTGTGTTTTTGTTAGCCTTATCGTTCTGGAACAAAACAATTTAGTTTTCAGCGCCTTTCTACGATAAGATATAAGTAATATCAGTAGATATTGTAATGATCTGACGTAGTTACTACCTCAGACAATGCAGAAAATATTTGAATCCATATTATAATAATTACCTACTAAAATGATTACTGAACAAATAAGAATAATAAAATAATAATAAATGATTACGACGAATAGTCAAACCTTCTTCGGGGTCGGTTTAAAAAACGAGCTTAACCTAGTAGCCCCTTAAGTTATACCCAATAGAGAAGTTAATTGAAAGTGTTTTTAGGAATTTTAGGTAAACTAGAATAAGTATACTTAATGATCATTTAACTAATATCTATAATAAAGCGATCACCATTTCGATCAATGTAATATAGTAAAAAAATTATAATCATCTCTTCTCAAGAATGCATCGTTATTCTTGGCATGTAAAATGTGCAGATAGATCACGAAATGCGCAAAACTCGCCAATAACAATAGCCAAAAGGCCAACGTTTCTAGGTTAGGGCGGCTCTACTGCCTGAAGCCGCTTCCCGCCCATAGTGAGTTTTCCCGCGCAACTGAGGTCGATTATCGGCTGTTTGGCACAATTTCCATGGCCTTGACCGAGCACGGAACCGCAGTTGGTCCGCATTGCTCGTGCACGGAGGACGTATCGCGTGTTCTAATTTTAAATCCTTTGGATTGTACGCGCTTCACGTAAAAAATGGTATGTTGAAATTACATAAATATTACTTTTTATTATTCATGAATACTGACGTGTAAGGTAAAGAAGGACATCTTTATTTATGTTAAATAAACATAAGAAATTCCTTGTTTTCATAATTTTTCAATAAGAGTAGTGTTACGTCACAATCAGTCGAGAATAGAATGGTACGAGATTTTTTTTCAGTAAAAATAGAATGAATCGGTGGTCGGTTATCCAATAGTTATAGTAAACAAAAGCAATATAATATAGGTACGTGTACTTTAAATTTCTGTTTACTTGAGTATTACGATACAATATATTTTTTTCTAGTTCGTGTCATATTTGTTTCTGAAATTATAAATCAGAATTATCAACAAAGTGCAACGAACTCTCTAATCACGATCCCCGAAGTATCTTTTACTAATATCTATTCTAGCGATGTTTTGTCTGGAAATAGAATTTAATTTCCAAGTGACTTCATTATGAAAGAAGCGTCTGCGGTATTTTAATATCTTTGTCTCTTTAGAAGCCTTGACATGAATAAAAAATATTTTAGGAATATTCTATTAACTTTATTATTCTTTTAAATGTTACCTAACACATTGTAAATCAGGCGTCAGTTATCGAAAGAAGTTTTAGCTTTTAATTTTGTAAACAACAATAGACAGAAGAAACTCTTTAATTCCTCAAAGGGTTTTGAGAATTACAAAGTAATTAAGATATTTTTGACAGCCTTCATGGCGCAGGAAAATCGAATTGAAGAAGACCGTTTGCTCACCGGGCCGATTTTTTTTAGTATTCAGTATCCACATTATTATTATTTCTGCGTATTTTATCACTAAAACTTTCTTATAGTTCTTTCCTTACTTCAATTATAATATTTTATTTTGGATCGGGATATGTATTAGACTGTTCGTTATTATGTATTTGCAATTATTTCTCCCCTGTCTTGTATTAACACATGTTTCTTTTTCAAAATCTCTATTTACTTTGGCATCCGTTTCTTTAAACCCTATGAATTACACGTTTAAAATCTGGAGATTTTTAAGCTTTCTCACTTTATACAACACAAAACAATTTAAGAGAATTTAAATTGTGTTTCCTAGTTTTAAGGTCGAATTTTAAAGCTCATTTCTTTTCATTACACAGAGATTGCTCTGCCAACGATTGTCATAAATTGATGTCAGGTGACACTTGATAACGTGGTTGTTTAACGAGCCCTAGGGACTAGTATGCCATCTTTCTCCAATGTAGCATACCTTAGCGATAAACCTGGAAAGTAATCTTTCCATTACTAGGGCTATCAATACAAGATCATTTTGACATTGCGTTACTAAATTAAACCACATACCCGTCTTCACATTTGCTGACATTGTGCCAAATATCATCCATTAATAACGAATATTTTCACCAAAAATCCTGGTTTTAGTTTTTTTTTTTTGATAATTTTCTAGTTTAATGCGAATATGGTGTGTGCGTGAGTGTATATCTGACTGAAAGTATGATGCCTCTGTGACGAATTATCTTAGAGTGGTAGTAATGGCATTAGTAGTAGTAGTAGTAAGGCGCGTAGGGCTCAAGAAAATTATTATAAAGTTTTATTTTTAAGTAGATAAGTATGTGGGGTCATTTAGTAACGCAATGTTAAAATGACCCTGTATATTCTAAAATGACAGCAGTCAAGAAAAACAACTTTGTGATTCATAAGTAAACAAAATTTCTTGATAATTGGTGTTATCTCGAATTCGTATTAAGGCTTTAATCATTTCAAAACATTCCTTTCTACACGTTGTAAAAGACAGTATATAATCTCTAATGACATCGGATAATCGACAGTGTAATTAGCAATACGGATTATACTTCTAGGTATGAATTATCCTATTTGATAAGATAAAGGGGCATTGAAATCGGAACGCATAGTGATAACGAATAAGTGATAATTATGCAATACGCGCGCATATTATACAATGCAACATCACGGTACATAAAAAACATTGCAATATGCGCATTAAATAATAAGTGATATAGATCTTTATTTGTTTATAATTACGACATGCAGTAATTGTAACATTAGTTATAATTAGTCCCAATCTAAGTATATAATAATACACATTCTAAAGTTTGCGCATGCGTTAAAAACAGCAACACCAATATATTAACTTATATAAACCAACAGAATGTATTTTTTTACGAAATAAAAAAAGCATGTACATTAAATTTAAATTGGTTTATTAATTAAAGATTTAATTATAACAGACCATTTGAACACGTTAAATTGTATAACAGATACGTGTTTCAATATTGAAAGTGACGCATCAACGAAAACAATTCGCCTGACCAACGACTTAATATATTGCTAAAAATATACCGAGCCTGGCAACACATATTATAATGGATTTTTTTCCGCTAAGTTAAAATTTATCGAAAGTAAGTTGTCTTGTAACAAATTATATAATATGAGTCCAGTATTATATACTGTCCCATTGTTGGGCACGGGCCTCCTCTACTACTGAGATGGATTAGACCTTAGTCCACTACGCTGGTCCAGTGCGGATTGGTAGACTTCACACACCCTCGAAAATTCCTATAGAGAATTTCTGAGGTATGCAGGTTTCCTCACGATGTGTTCCTTCAGCGTTAAAGCAAGCGATTATTGGGATTTGAACCTGCGGACATTTGTCTCGGCAGTCCGTTCCACAACCAACTAGGGTATCGCCGCTATTATAACAGATTATATTTTATATTTATATTTAAATAAAGGTAGATTAAGTAGGTCATACGGTGAATAAGTATTACTTTGCATTAAGTTTTCCTTCCCTGAACGTAGGGAATTCGGGACATCCCAAAACTGGCTAGCTGTAGCAAACTTCACTCGATTGCCTCGTAGAGCGTGAATTCCCCATCAAGCAATTCTGTCAAGCGGTTTTAATTCGCCCGCGTGGATTTCGGACTTCAAAAATGGAGCCGGTCGCGAACGTTCGAGAATGTTCGTTTTACGAAGCTACTCGCTAGGTGATTCGCTAGCCTCTAGGTGCCAAGCAAGCCGCCTGCCTGTGCGTTCGCGACTTTATATATATATACAAAAATAATCCTTATAGCATGATTCAGTATTCACGCATTATGGCTTATTATTAGCGTATTTCATGTATAACTTTGGTGTTTCTATACCGATTTCTATGATTCTTTTTTATGGAATATTTAATAATGTTAACTTTTTTTAATTAGGGATGACTGAGAGTGTTATAAACGTAAGAGTAGACAAATATAATGAGAAAGCTTCGAACTGCTAAGCTATCGGGAGTTACACGTGTTATTGTGAGTCAACCATAAAAGATAGACATATGTTGTCGTGGGATATATTTTACATAATTTTAAGGAGAACATTTCCGTCATACATGATTTCTGCGTAGCTTTAACCATTAAGGTTGCACACGCGACGGAAGATTAAAAAATGGAGTAACTTCTCCCGTTTTCCCAACATTTCCCTTCACTGCTCTGCTCCTATTAATTGTAGCGTGATGAAAAGTATAATATAACCAGCACAGGAGTATGACAAATAATTGTACCAAGTTTCGTTAAAATCCGTCGAGTAGTTTTTGTTTCTATAACGGTTATACAGACAGACAGACAAAAATTTTACTAATTGCATTTTTGGCATCAGTATCGATCCCTAATCACCCCCTGATAGTTATTTTGGAAATATATTTCATGTACAGAATTGACCTCTCTACAGATTTATTATAAGTATAGAAGATAGATTATAGTGCGCAAGTATGTGCGCAATACACAGGTGCACTCTCTGTTAGATGAGACCTCAATCCAACATGACCGGAGAGAGATCAGTCGCAGTACCAACGGCTTTACTTACTTTCCGAGGCACGGGGATATCACACCGCCAACTTCCCGCCTCCGAGCTGCGACTTAGTAATTTTAAATATGGAAAAACCCAGTCACAATTATTTCTGAATCCACCCGGGACTCAAACCCAGAACCTCAGCGCGGTAGTCGTTTCGTACCGTGTACGCATTACAACTACGCCACTAAGGCAGTCAAAATGCATGGCGAAGCGTATACTATATAAACAAATACGTCAAAATTGTTTGCGTCCATAAATCAGTCGTTACGCACATATGAAAATTGCCGAAACCCAAGTGCACCTTAGCAATAGTCCATAATTCTATCAGTCAATAATGACGTAAACACAGACCAGAGGCGCTACAGTCTTGTATAACGCTTTCTCCAAAATAAATCCAGTGGCAACCTGTTTACCGTCGGGAGCGAACGTTGTGCCAACTGGCTCACGTCAGAGACAGCATCGTTCAGTTCTGGGCATGAAAACCTTGCATGGTTGCGCAAAATTTCGGTGCGTTCTTGTGTTTGTGTGCGCGTGGTTGGAGGCGGTTCGGTTCGCGGTCGAGTACTTTTTCGAGGTAACTTGTGATGTAAAATGTGATGGACAAACGAATTGAAAGTCTATCAGATGGATTAGTATAGACGTCGACTACTAATTTGCTTGGTTTTAATTCGGAGAAGACTAAAATGTAATGCCTTATACTTAGACAATTTGTAAATTATCTAAGGCCTTATAGGGTTGAATTTTGTCTTACAACCTTACCATTATCCTGTGGCTGAAATATGGGCGTTAACTTATATGGTTTTTCTCCTCCCTTTAAACATCCTGTTAAATCTCTATATGAAAGACGTTTTTAAAATCTTCTACATTATTTTACCACATTATCAAATATAATAACTTCCTATAACCAATTATAAAACTCCTAGATAAAAACCACATTAAAATTGTCTCATGTAGAATTAATATTTATGAGTTGAAAATCGCTACACGGTAACTGACTCTACCATCAATCCTTCTTCTTTTATATCAACAAACACATTTTCTACAAAACATCATTAACAATGTCTAAAATGTAATGAGCAATGCGACAAAGCATGGTTGATTTGGCGAGCGGGACAAGGGCGCCGTCACGTGCAGGAAACCTCGCCCGGTGTCAATGTGACGAGATGGAAATAGCACCCGCCAAGCTGGTGAGAGGGTGCGTGTACGCAAATACGCAAATACTTCCTGGTGTGAAAATTATACTTGTTATAATTGTCTGCCTCGGCGGCGTAGTTGTACTGCATGCGCGGTCTTGCGCTCAAATCCCGGGTGGGGCAAAGAGATATTGGTGTTTTCTGGTCCGGATTCTGGAATTTGTACCCGATATGATGATATGCTCGCCTCCTATCACATCATGGGACAGAAAACACTTGGCGAAAAGTGGGTGCCCTGATCGCGGCTCTACACACCCCTTCGGGGAAATATGCGTGATAATGTGTATGTGTATGCAGTTATAATTACTGAGCATATTACTCGGAACACGATTCTGATGCATTTCTATACAATAATATAGCTTTTATATAAAACTTGGTCTACGTGATGAAGTTCACGCAAATCATTTCTACAGTACGCTAGTATCGCTCTTAAACTGTTTTGTCAGCGGTGTCTATAGGCCTTGATATTTCAATGATATTAGCATCTAACGAATTTCCTACACGAATCAGCACAGTACAATAGCAAATAACTAGAATTAATAAACACCGTGTTAGTGTAATTTTTATTCAGGGTTAAGTTAAAACTAAATTTGCCGATATTTACTTTGCATTTTAATCATCAATATTAATTTTATTGTCCCTTGCATGGTATTTACTAGTGATTGTTCTCGCCATATTGAACTATCTCCGATAATAGATATTTTTAAGGCACAGGTAACAAATCACAAAACATTCAGTATGACCAAACCTTTACCGCTCTAACTATATGAATTCGAACATCATACTGACGTCATTAGATCTATTTATTATTAAACTAGTCTCAATACTATCATGCGGTGGTACACTGAACTCGGATATTTTTGCAAGATAGAAGGTAGTCATGAAATGGGTACGTGAAAGCGTACGTGCCAATATTTCGGGATAATGGACACTGACAAACGAATAAAAGCTAGTAGTAAGGTTGGAAATTCGTAACATTCTATGTTCATTTTAAGTGGTTCATGTATTAAATTCAGTACACACTATTTGAGATAAAATTCGCGTCAATCGGCATTCCAAATACGACCTTACATAAATCCGTAAAAATACTGAAATATACATGTTTACAAATCTCATTGTATCCGTAGCAAGTCAAAAACCTTTGTTTAGCGCGACAATCGATCCACCGCAGCGTAAGTACTCATTTTGTTTCAATCAATAATGCGTCAAGCCATTGCAATTCTACATAATTACATAATTATAACGGAGCAAGTATTATAGCTTATTCTTTGAACAATGAATGTTCAACAAAAGAGTAACGAAGATAGGTAAATAAGAGAGCTGAGTGGAACGTATAAGCAAAACACAGTCCATGAAAATCCACTGTAGGCACCAGAGTCGTAAACAGCGTTGTTGACCTTTAGAAAGGACGAGACAAATTGGGAAGGGGGACGGCATTTATCGAGTCCCCGGCCATATTCGAAATGGAGACTACGATTGTAGAATGAAGATCAAATACTACCATATATATTTTTAAAGAAAACTAACCACTACACCAGAATTAATCTTGTCTATCCATGACGCAAGAACTGATGACATAAAAAAATGACGACATACAAACCTGCACTAAACCTGCACTGCCTGCAATAAACACAGATTAGACAATTACTCCAAAACTTTGGTGGAAATGCAGAAGATGGTTCTCTTGTGAAAAAAGTTTTACAAAGATTTACGTGACTGACGTCATATTTTGAATTTACTGCTGTAAACCGCATTGCAGATTGCTGAAACGATGAATATTAAAATACAGTATCGATTGGAGGCTTCGCATATTTATGCATCGGCTATAAACCACAAGCAATCATAAAACGAACTGCCTTTATAGAGGAAGTTCAATGTAAAGCCGTGACTGGACATGGTCGTTAAAATAACTCTCTCTAGCCCTGATCAATTCTTCAGTTGGCTGAGTAATAACTAATTTGAGACAGTGTTTTACGCCTGGTCTATAAGGCAATAGGCACCAACAACAGCACGAAGGACATTTGTCGTAAATATGCTTAAAGCTCTTTTGTAGATACAAGCATATAAAGCTACACGACTTTGCGTGTAATATAACCATAATGATGTCACTATTATTTATACGCAAAGACCGTTTTTTGTGTCAAAACTTTTTAAATCATGTCAGTTTGATTGACAATGCGTCAAAATTTCGTTACCGGTGAACAAAATGATTTTGAAATAGAATTTATTTTCGATGGAGGACAAACTGTGCCACCCGTGCGAACAGCCCAAGATTGACAAACTGCCGGGGTGTCCGCTGCAATGCCGATCGCCGAAATGCAAAGCTTATCAGAGGGTCAGATACACTTTGTGTTTATTTGTATGTTGTCGACCACGTAGCACAAGTGAAGTCATGCTCGAGTGACTAGTGCTATCCAATTACACTTGTTCATTTTGTTTTATGAAGGTCAATATTTATTTAATTATATACTTATGAGATGTGCTTGGGCAGATTGGACCAAGATATGACTTAAATAATAGCAGAATCGGTCCTATTTTGTTTTCAAACACAGTTAATCATGTTTACTACATAGTTCAGACCTAAAATTCCATGCGTTTCCGTAACACTAATCTTTCTTGATATGAATGTTATGTATTTTTGTTAATATTGACTACTTCATCGAGAATATCAAACTCTTCAATGTTTATAACATTATCCTTCGGTTTTCCATTTTATAGTCTTTTTCCATTGACTTCAATTTTCAATTGACAGCAGTTAAATTCATCGGGAAATGGACCCTGTTTGTAACTCAGGGGTGTAGTAAAAACTGTATTTGTCAATTTTTTTTAATAAATATTATATCAGGCACCAATCGACACATCGAAGAAGCCCATCGTGTGGGTGCTGGGCGGTCCCGGATCTGGCAAGGGCACGCAATGCGAGAAGATCATCGCCAAGTACGGGTTCACCCATTTGTCCACCGGCGACCTGCTGCGGGCGGAGGTCAAAAGCGGCTCCGAGAGGGCCAAGTGCCTTACTGCTATTATGGAGCGGGGTGAGTAAGAAATAGTTACTTCTTTGAATATAGTTAAGTCTAACGTCAGTATAAATAAATGATTTTAATCCATATCTTTGGATTGACTGATAGACTGATGGACCAGTAAGAATAAAGTTTGATCGCAACACAGGTGAATACATCGATATATATGTACTACATACTGAGTACTATTTACGCTTGGTTTGTTTAAGGGATCGACCTGGAAGTAGATAATTTGATTATTTGTTAATGCCGAAGTAATACATAGACATGAAACGGATTGATTGTGAAGGTGGCAAGCCTACCATTAACTTTCAACCCACAGAAATATACTTATAATAGCATAACTTAACATTCGTGAAGAAAATCGTAAGAAAAATTCACAGGTAATACCTTTGTAACTAAAATAATAAAGTATCCTCAATTTTATAAAACAATATTCCCAATTCCAGGTGAGCTGGTCCCCAACGAGATAGTGCTGGACCTACTGAAGGAGGCGATGCTGGCGCGCGCCGAGGAGGCGAAAGGTTTCCTTATCGACGGATACCCGCGCGAGAAGTCGCAGGGCATCGCCTTCGAGCAGGCCATCGCTCCTGTTACTGTGAGTAATTTTACTTCTTGAACTAAAGTTGGTTAAGATCACAGGCTGAAGAGCCACGCATTCCAAGCTTCGAAACACGTATCCGAAATAAACCGCTATGATAAAATTTTAACCATTAGTACGAGAGCTATCCGGCTGGGTACAAAGACTACCTTCCGAGTTCTCACTAATCATATTATAGGACAGCATAATTCTAGCAACCATCAAGGGATGCAACGCCTCTCATCGATCGTATTCAGACAAAATTGTACTTATAACACGGGCCAACACATTGCCAGAAAAAAGAAACAAAAATATCTTAAAATGCCGGAAGCCCAGATCTATTTTTCTATTCCTCCACTTTGAGTTATGAACAGCTAAACATCTAGGCCGGAATTTGACCTCCATTTACACTCCTGTTATAAAGTCGCCAGATTTCGTTAAGCAAAATCTTGATATTGTAATAATAATCTAAATTTAGTTTCCGCTCTGAACAATTCAGAATTATCTGATCTTATTTTCAGTGCCAAATGTTTGATTGTGAATTGTGCAAATATTTTAACATCACGTGCTTTATTCAAGGCTCTACTATTACATCCACGAAATATTGTAGATGAAATTTTTACTTTTTAAAATACTGTTATCCACAATTTATAAATGTACGGAAATCCTAATATCATTTAGTATCTTTTAAATACGGAATTTCAGCATTAAAATGATTGTTATAAAAATAATATTTTATTAAATTACTTGCATGCAATTGCACTAAGCAACTAGTAAGCAGAACATTATTCTTTAACCGCAGTAATGGATAATAATATATCGCTACTAGTTGTAGTAGTACACGCGGAAAACAAGCCGTATCTAACAGCTTGGTTTGGTAATCTTTAGGGGTGGCCTGAGTCCAGCTGTGGCTTTTAAACGCTGAAGATGATGATGATAGTGGTTCTCATCATCCGGACACTTGGACAATATTACCAATCCTATATAAAATACTGACAGCAGACTTGCTGGGAATGGTGCTCCTCTACAGCTTATTACTGAGATGATGAAACAATAGATATCTCGTAATAATTTAGGAACAATTCGATAATTCCAGGTGATAATCTACTTCGAGGCGTCATCAGAGACGCTCACGAAGCGCCTGCTGGGCCGCGCGGCGAGCTCGGGCCGCGCTGACGACAACGAAGACACCATCAAACTGCGGCTGAAGACCTTCATCGACAACAACGAGCTGGTGCTAGCGCAATACCCTGAGAAACTGAGGAGGGTGAGAACATACTTCTAATGGAAAATAGCTAGTAACCTTCTAATTCCACCTGGCATAAACCAGCTCGTACCACATTAGTACCTACATTGTCTTCTTTGAAACATTGTTTTTTTCCAACTTTTTAGCATAATTACATTGCAGTAAGATATTGACTTTCCACAACCAGTCATTATCCTATCGCTTTGTCCTTAGGGAGCAGGGGAACGGGAACTAGCGCTTACGAAAGCCTCGCGCGGTCTCTAGTCTGGTATTTTTTGTACACTGATTTGTACACCAAAACATTTGCTTGCGATTTGTTTTTAAATAGGGTTCTATTTCTCCTGTTTGGTTAAGTCCATTACTAGTCCAACGTCAACCCCCTTTGTTCATATGTTATTCCTCAGTCTACCCCCGAAAAGATAAAAAGGCGTGATGCTATTTAATTTGGTTTTCGTTCCAGATAAACGCGGAGCGCTCCGTGGACGAAATCTTCGCGGACGTGCAGGCGATCCTGGACCCCATCGTGGCCTAAACAATTGCATGCACAAATTATTATTTTTCTACACCGATCTGTACATATTATCCATAATTTATACGCAATGTTATTACAGTTTATTTTACGAGTTTTATTTTTGTGTTTCATAGTTTTAACTTGTAGATTGTAAACCTAGTATATCTTTGAAGCAGTCTCGTACAAGTACTCACCATTCAATTCTTATTAAAATTTTCCGATGGCCTAATACAGGTTAGGAGTAATTTCTCCATGAACTGTGTCATGCCTCAAGTCTTATCAAAAATCTATTATACTCGATCTTTTAAAAATAGTATCAAAAGAAACATTCAAATATTTTATTACGATCTTATATCTAAGAAAACAATGTATTCTTAAACCATACAATCTTGCTTAGAACAAATTAAAAACTCCTAGTTGGCTAATTAGAAGCATTAGCTAAGGTCTGACAGCAGGCCTCGGGAAGAGCGCTTGTTCCTGTTCCTTCTCTCTCTGGCGCACCGCCACCGCCGTCTCCACCAGGAGGTACAGGCACTTGAACTGATCCCGGTCTCTCCCCTCCGCGCTCGGCACCACCTGGAGTTATAGGACTCCGTTAAGAACCAAAAACATCATAGAAATTTCAAATTTAAAAATTTCAAACCCAACTGCAGGTGATGCCGGTATTAAAACGTTAATGAAAAACAACATACTTTTAAAATTTTATTCGCAAACAAACGACTAAAACAAAACGTTCATTCTGTTACAAAAATGATCAGAAAATACAGTTTTAACACCGACCTCTCCAACATTCAATTTACAGTGAAAATCTTACGAACTAAAAGCTGCAATAAAACAAAATGGGCAAGTTAAAAGTAACATAATCTAAGTATTATAAGTCATCAAAACTGTCGGTGTCAATGACATATCGGACAGGAATCATCAGTGCTATTAGTTTGGCATTTCCAATAAAATCAGGCACTGGAAGTGATTGGAAAAATGCCAGTCTCTCAACAATCAAATGTGGTTCACATTAGGATCCCAATAAAGGTCATATTGGCAATCTAACCATAGAAAGCAAGATGATAATGCCGCCGAATCTAAGAGTTGGTACGACACCACATATCGGTTGTGGCGACCTCGAGCTCGACGGCGACGGGCGGCGGCGGCGGCGGCGCCAGCGGCGGCGGGCTCACCTGCATGCGGCGCGGGCGCGGCACCTGCGTCGCCGGCACCGGCTGCAGCGAGTGCCACGTGCTCCCATCCGACGACACCACAGACTGCTCCGCCTCCTCCGTCGTGTTCACCGTTACTACTGACGCCGTGCTGGGTGGAAACGGGTTGTTGAGTTACGAGTTGATAATGTGATTTGGCGTAGTTTGAAAATGGAGATTAAATTAATCGCTAGGGAAGGAGATATTGTCAAACAGCAATGGTTTTGAGCTTAAAATTTCCCTGTTACATCATACAGAAGACTAAAGATCAGCAGAACAGTAAAAGATATAGAGGTTCGTATGCAAAGCAGCTTTGGCTAATAACACAAAACAGATGAAAACTAACTCCCTGGTAGCCGGGTGCAGGTCGTGGTCCTCCGGGCCGTATCTGATGACGGACTGCCACACAGAGGGGTCGTACTTGACCTCCTCCTCGCTGACGGCGCTGGAGTACCCCTCTTCACCGTCGCCGAGCTCGTCTCCGTCGCTGCGGTACACCAGCAGCCCGTCGCCGTAGTCGTGGCGGACCTCCACGCCGTTCTATTATACAAGTCGTACGTAAAATGAATGTGATAATAGCAAAACACTTTTGGCATGAGCATGCCGCCAAAATAATTTACACATATTATTTTACTAATTTTTGTAACAAACCTCAACAACAATCCCGTCCCACGATGTGACAGTAACATTCCCGGCTCCCATGCCCATGCCCGAAGTAGAGGCGGCAGAAAGCCGCACCATGGGCCCCACGCCCGTCACGGCGCCGAGCTGTTTGCGGCCCCGGCGCGATATCGTATAGTGCAGAGGGTCGTGCCCCTCGCGCCGGATCATCTCGGGCAGGATGCGCCGCCGAGCGTTTATGAACCAATTGCACACCTGGCAAATTGATTTCAATACGATTGAACTTTGAACCCAAGTTTTGGTTGAATATTCCATTAGGCGTAGCATAAACGCAGTTGTCGAGGAACACGACTTTTATGTGAAAGTGGGAGTTTGCTTCGGCGACATTCACGCCACGCCTAGTGAAGTAGAAAAAACATACGTCAAGGGTAAATACCAACCTGCAAAACAGTCAAATTCGCCTCCTGGCTCAGCGCGAGCTTCTCCGCATCGCTAGGGTACGCATTATACCGATGATCATACAGCCACCGCTTCAATATCTTGACCGAATGCTTCGGCAGATTCCCGCGCCGTTTCCGCACAGAGCCTACGATCACCGCCTGCGGTGGCGGCGGGTGGCGAATGTGCGGATGCATCATCGGATGCGGTTGGTGCGGATGCGGCATGTGCGGATGCGGGTACGGGTGCGGCAGCGGCTGCGGCAGTGCCTGCCGGGCCGTCTCCGTGTCCCAGTCAGTGCCACTCTCGTTTTCATCGGTTGAGGATGTGGAGGGGAAACGATCACGCGCTGCCAATCAATGAACGAACAGTTTTAGTGTTAAAATTATTGTTAAAAGTCATAAAAGACTACGAACCTCGAAGAATGATAAATACAGAGAGGAGAGTTGGTTTACTTAATGTCGTTTTAAAACAATTTGTGAAACATTTTTCGCGTATGAATTCATGTATGAATATGCCATTTAGCGATAACTTGTGTACCTTGTTTTCTCATGTTTTTAATAAAATTGGTACCTAAAAATAATTACCTACTTAATGTTTTGATTATAGACATGGATAGTTTATTTTTAAAAACGGTTCGATTAACAAACTTAACATATTATAGAAATTTGCTTGAATAAGGACTCCAACAACGGACTCATCAGTCATCAAAGATCACGAATATTTTTTCTAATTCTTTTGCTCCTTTTCTTATGGAACATTGTTCTAGACTTCGGTTTTTGCAGTACTCACGCAATTTGATTTTCATAACGTTGATCACTGATTTCCGCAGTCTGGTGGATAACTGAGTGTCTGCAAAGCAAATTTCCCGCCGAATACGTCAACGCCACCGTCAAACTAGACTTATATGCTATTTCTATTCATTAGTCTCAAAAAATCTTAAAAGAAAGCAAAATTTTCATATGCACTTTTAAGAGATGGTAATAGTTTCACGTCGATTCGAGCAATGATTTTTATTTTGGTGTTTTTATTTCAAAAATCGATGCGGAATTCGTGACAATTGACAACGACGTGTGTCGTTTGTCATTTTGATTAAATTTTTGAAATTTGGAAAAAAAGAATATTTTCGCAAGCCAGTTGATTCTACGCGAACTACTAAAAAGGTTGTAGGTATATTATAGACAGAATTCAACCTTTTTTTAAAAAATGAGGCAAACAAACAAGAGGGGGCCTATGTTTCGGGATCTCTCACTAAATAAACAAAAGTGGAGCAGGATACCTCTCTAACTATAGCAAAAGAGCAACAGGATGGCACTTCAGATTGGTTTTCCCCATACTTAATATCTCGTACTTATTACTCTAGTCGAGATATTATGTGGAAAATATATCAAGAGTGTAGTTCTTCGACTTACTTCCTTTTCATTTTGTATTATTTAGAAATTAGTAAAATAACTGCCTTTACAGATATAATATTATATTTAAAATATGCGAAAACAAGTAACATTTACTATCAAAAATTAAAAAACAAATTACGCTAAAAATCACTTGTCGTCGACGACGATTTCTGTTTTGGGCTCTTCCGTAGCTGATACGGGGCATGTGGGTGCTGGGTTCGCTGCTAGAGCGACTACTGGGGCGGAGGCCGCTGACATTGGCTTGGATTCCGCGGAGTCAGCCCGCTTCAGACCTTTCTCTATCGTGTCTGACAGTATCTCCTTGAGGGTCGATGCTAACGCCTTAGGATTGCCTGTGCTATCCAACTGAAACAATCGTGTTGACAAACAACTGAGAGAATAATGAAAATATACTCAGTTGCAGAGATATTGTCAAAATGAAAAAAATCTACGCTTACCTAATATTTGTTTACCAAAATGCAATACAACGTCAATCATTTTAAAAACAATAACATTATAAATGAGTACGTAAGATACTATTGGGAAGAAATGCCTTCATTCTTTATCAATTTTCCACATTTGCCTTCTCGTAATGAGCCATTCGAATCATTATAAGTTAACAATTCTTACCGTCACAACATGTCCACCGAATCGTTTGTGAATGTTTTTGACTTTGTGCGCCGCCTCCCTCACTATCTGACGCGCTGCGTTGATCTCCGACTCTGGCCTTCCAAGTTCGGACAGTTTGTTCTGCAACCGCGTCGCTGCTACCTATAAAAAATGAAAATAAATTTACAAGTTTTTCAACGCTGCAGTAAAACAATCGTGATTATGATCAAGTGTTATAACCGTCTCCGTCTACACTACGTGGAAAATCCGACATCTTAATTATTCGAAAGATCAGTTAGGTGAAACACAGCTTGTCATTACAATTCGAAACACCAAGACACGCCGTTACTGGATATGGTGTACTTAACAACTGATTCCCCAATAAAAAACACCGTACAATATCAAGTACGGTGAGCAGAAAACCCCAAAGTGATATTTGGGGTTTTCTGCTCAGTATCAGCCCGGAGTCTGGAATTTGTGCCCGATATGGCGATAGGCCCGCCCCCTATCACATCATGGGACGGAACATACTTGGCGAAAAGTGGGTGCCCTAGTTGCGCCTCTGCATACCCCTTCGGGGATAAAATGCGTGATGTTATGTATGTATGTTATGTACAATATCAAAGTTGATATGTGATGTCACATGGCGAAAAGCGCAGTATCTATCTGATAATGTACAGCAATGCCGTGCTGTACTTTATCAGATAGACTTTACTACCATATACATACCTTCGGGCATAGGCGTAGTAGCTTGGGGGGAAGGCAAGGTTGGGTGGCACCTACGCTAGACAGGTCTTTGTCCATCCAAGAAAAAGCGTCGCACTTATATATCGATCTTTTACTTTTTGCATATGAAATCGGAGAGCTTCATTTTACACCTACCTGCTCCTTTACTAAATTCTTTAGCTACGTCAATGCCTACGTGCTAGTAATTTAACAATTAACACCACTAACCTCATTATCAACTTCGAGGGCGACGACTTTTTCAGGCCATTTCACCTGTCTGTTAAACATATTAGACATACGAGGGTTCTTCGGGAACCCAACCAAAATGAACCCTGTCGCTTCCTGCTGCAACAGCATAGCTTCCTTTATTAGATCTACGGTCAGTTGCTGAAAGAAAACGTAAGATTGAAGTATTTTCTGTATAAGTTGTACGAAACTGATCCTTGAAATTTATTTTAAAAAAGTGTCGCAATTAATTTGACGCATCAGTAATTATAAGATTTTAAACTAGCATCGAAAAGTGCAATCGTTATTTCTGTAGCACCTATTTGAAGATTGCCGAGATGCCACACTAATTTGGCTGAAGACGAAGAAAACTATGGTATCATCGGTTGAGCTACCTAATCGGTGTTATCTGCAGGTCCCTCTCTTACTCCAATTATTCTTCTACCGTTCTGTGTAATACTCTCGTAGGACACTTACTTCTGGAATATCGTCTTGGGCCTGTAGTTTATCAGAAATTAGACGCCCTCTGGGGGTATCCTTCAGTGCCTCCTCTCTCACAAGCTCCCCTGGCCTGATCATGGTGTAGCCAGTGATGTTGGAGATGGTCTGCGCCACCGTTTGGTTGCCAGCGCCCGGCACACCGTTCACAAATATAACTGGCAGGTCTCGAATGGGCGTCATGTCATATGCCATGTCATCCTATGGGATTTATTGGCAATGATAAATATTATGAACAGAAAGGAGTTTGCGTGGTAAACTGTAAGCGAAATGTGCCTGTGATATATTTTTGCCAACCCCTAAATAGGGGGAGGCGTGATGCTATGAATGTGTACTTCATAAAAATGTGTTAACAGATTCGTGCTTAAAATTTTGAAGAATACAAACTATTTATTCATATCTCATCGTAAATAAGACGCATTGTACCACAGAACACATTATGCTATAGTCCATGGAGAAGCCCTGCATGAGGCTTTGGCGGCGCGGCATGCTCTGTGGCTTACCTATACCGTGGTTTTCGGATTACTACGCACACAAAACGTTTCCGAGATATCTTGTTGCACTAATATAGCTGCGCAAACCATCCCTGCACGATGCTACATTACGGAGCCGTCTGTATACAAAGGGGCTACAGATGCCTATGAACTCTAATGGATGCCGTTATCATCTACGACAGTGGGAACCACCGATATTATCATCGACCTCAAGCCAAACCTACTTTACATCAAGACATCAGTTAACTCTCATCAAACTAAACTTACCTCATCATACGATTTGGAAAAGAAACAACCCATTTTCTCACCGATTACACTAACCACAAGTGTTTTATAACAATAAATATTAGTTTTTCCCAACAAAACCAGTGCGGTAAAATGACATTTCCAAATGATTGACACTTGTTTGAACGTGCTCATAGATTTTGTGACGGATTTTGAAAAACAGACAGTGTTATTGTCAAGAACCTGTGGGCTTTGATGACAGTACGACATGGCATGATATTTTATTTCGATTAAATCTCAGATTATACCCTATTTAGAAAAAATAAAATCTATAGCATAATGTGGTAGAAACACACTATCTACAGCGTGAGTTGGCTGGTATTACCGGGATAATCTCCGAATATCTCATTTCATCGGGCCAATGAGATATCCGAAAGCCTCAACACACTCCTCTGTTCCATAATCTCCCTTTTCTTCCATGCTATTGACGCGTCCCCATTACCATTTCTGATATTGTATGTGTTTTGAGGTTTATACTCAATAGAAATCACAGCTGGCCCCGCGTTTGTATTCATGCCTAAACTATAAATACAAAAACTAATTTATTTATCGGCTTGTATCCTGCAGTCCGCTACTAGTACTTTAGGAATAGGATCCTCTTCTGTGTAATTGTCGCTAAGGAGTGTTGTGGTTTTAGATTACATTGTAGATCTAATGGCAGTCGTGTTTGTATAGCGACAGAAAAGACGGACATCTTTAGTCATTAAAAAATAGCTTTTGCCATATTATTAAGGTAACAGGAGAGAAAAGTAGGTAGGCACGAACAAAAACGTAACCGAAAAAGGTGCATAATTACATTACTTTCCTAGTTTAGAGTTGCATTTCATCCGAAATCCACCTGTAATGATGTTCATAATATTGTACGGGACCATAAGGTACTTAGTAGTAGTTTTAATACCTAGCGGAACATTTACGTGATAACTTCCGACATTAATGTATCATGAGCTGTCGCGTATGAATAGGCTGCGTTAGAAATTAGAATTCAT
Source organism: Manduca sexta (assembly GCF_014839805.1). Classification (NCBI taxonomy): domain Eukaryota; kingdom Metazoa; phylum Arthropoda; class Insecta; order Lepidoptera; family Sphingidae; genus Manduca; species Manduca sexta. The sequence goes on along the minus strand of NC_051137.1, from coordinate 14,597,878 downwards.
CCGAGCATTCTAATGTGTCGACGAATTGTGACTACGCTTATGACATACGTTTTCCTAACATACTCAAAAAAAATAACATAGGAAGATAGGTACTTAGATACCGAAAATTTTAATAGTTAATAATTAACAGAAATTATTAATAAAAATCATAAAAAAAAATTACTACGCAATCAAAATGCTTTTCATGTTATTTTTAATAACAAACTCAGCATTAATAACTGGATACGAAGACTGCTTCAACAACAAACCCCTGAAGTACCATCTCATCGAGAAGTGTCACAGATCCAAATTGGGAATAGCGGCGTATGCAAATTTCACTTCTATAACAGGGTGCCAGAGACTTGGATTGGAGAAGAGAGGTCTGGCGATTAATTTCAGTCCCCCTGAGGCACGGGAAGATGACATGGATCAATACACGTGTGAAGTACTAAGATGTGCGGAGTCTGAAGGTGGTTCTTCACTGGTTAATGACACCAGATTTGATTATTATAGCTTATATGCAAGGCCTATACGTGAGTTTTTTTTTATAATCATGTCTTTTACTTAGTTTTTGTTGGTACCTACCTACTTATGTGAATGTGTAATAAAAAATCTTGTTCAGAATATAAGTAATAGGTTAGGTTTCCTGTTTTCACAGATTTTTAAACTTATTACCTATAAATTGGAATATTTTTATGCTACCTGTCCAATCTGCAAAATAATATGAATATAATACCAATGCAGCTTCTACAAAATACAAAATAATTGATTTTAACATATCTATTTTAGCGATTGAAAACGCGACTTGCGTGCCAGCGACTGGAATGTTCCACTTACTACCCAATTTACTGAACTACACGGAGGCGGCTCGCGAGTGTATGAACCTCTCTGGTAACTTGGCAGACATCATCACGGAGCAGAGGACTGAGGCGCTGGCGCAGGTGTTAGCCAACGCTAGTGTTAATGAAGCCTTTGTGGGAATGACCAGACATAATACAAGTGTTTTTAGAAGCGATAATGGTAAGATTTGTTTATTAGTCGTGGATACCAAGTAGGTACTTCAACTCCTTAAAGTTTAAGTTTTCGACACGCTGCGCTAAATAATATTTTTATATTTGTTTTATAATGTTTAATGTTATTGTGGAGGTATTTAGAAGAAGTCTAATATCAACAGTTTCAAAGAGAAATATTAAATTTGCTTGTTGAAACCTAAATTTAATTATATTCAGGCTTATTTTTAAACGTATTACGTAATGGATTTATGGTGCAGCCATTTGTTTATTGTTGAATAATATGTTCGTGCAGTGACAGCCTGTGAGTAAACCAGTACTGCAGCAATTAAGTACTTATTGTTTCAGGTAACAAATATATATGTATGGTGTAAGTTGAGTTAGTTGTCAAAATAAATAAATTAATTTTTTCTAACCATTAAACTACAATAGAGATTACCATCGCTACCAAATAACACAATTAATTTTAAAGGTAACTCCTTGGACTGCACGACATACCGCGCCTGGGCTCCTGGTCACCCTTGGAGAAACTTCTATGAGTATGACTGTATGCTGATCACCCGACAAAAGACTTGGAAGACCACGCCCTGCAGTAGTCGACGTCGAGCGCTTTGCGAACTCGTACCAAATGGGCCTTATAAAAGAGGATCCATATTTCTTTCAAGAAATCGAACTGGTAAATCAATAACATCGTTGTCTCAAATGGCATAATATTTAAAGAATGAAGGGTGAGCATAAAATACTGTGAAGTTTGGGTTCGATTCCTAATTCAAACTGAACTTTGAGTAAGTTTACTATTACATACTAGTTCTAGGTATTTTCAGACACATCGATTTTCTATGCTATATAAATCGACCCGCAATGTTTATTATAAAAAGATGTATTTTTTTCAGAAACACTAACACAGAAAAATTCTACGGAAATAAGCACTGCTATGGCGCTGTTCAAATGAATCAATAATATCGAGAAAATACTTTTAAATGCTAGATATTTGACTAAATACTTTTTATCCACATTTTTGTACGTGTTAGGTCTTATTTGTAGCAAAACTCACCCACACACAATAACCTATGGCCTACGCCTGTAGGTAGTAAACACTCATTATAATATATCTTAGCAATATTTCTAAATAAAACAAATGTAAAAATTATTATCATGACCTATGTGTTTACCGCATTATAATATATATTAAGTAAGTATATAACTTTGAAAGATATACCTAAATGCCAATGCCGATTATGAAGTTTCCTTCACAGGTCCGTTGAAGGGTGGAACCTGAGTGCGAAGCTTATCCAAATACCCCACGCTACACGTTCAGCCGATGATAGCCGATCTTACCCAGTCTTAAAACTTTTTAATAAATTGTTGACTAAGAAGAATTTCAAATGATTCGACTGATGGTCATAGAGTATATACTTATATAGTTTTGCGGCAGTATCACTATTGTGGTTTATCACTATTATGTAGGTGAGGGGGGCTACCCTATTTGATACGTCTGTCCCCCCACCCCCAAAGTTAATACTATTCAAATAAGTTGATGGTGAGTTCGAGTTAGTTAGGATTATAGATTTTGTGATACTGCCGTTGATTAGAAAAAGGGTGTCATGAGGGCGAGCAGCGTCCGCTATTGGATACGTTGCCCACTCGCCCCGTCTGTTTTCGATATATTTTCAGGAATCAGGAATAAATGAAAACACCTACAATACTCTGGCATAATAAAAAAAGGTTGTTAGGAGGCGCCAGTGCCGCGAGCGGTGCTCGGCCCCCCCTAAGACATTGTGCCCGTGTGCAGCGCATACCCTGCACAATAGGTAAAGCCGCCTCTGCTAGGCATTTTAACATTGCCTTGATTAATTTAATAAATAATGATAATTTAAATCCATCATAAAAGTTGCGTTTTATTAGAAAGGGAAGTAATTTTCTCACATTATTTTTATTATGACTGCAATTTACCACTTACATTATTCTCAGGGCAAAACTATGCATTAATAAAACGTAATTCATCAATCTCCATGACATTTGACAGCGACAGTTCTTCGTCCGTCGCCCCTTGCACGGGGTCATAATTCGCGTTAGTTTTTAAAATTGTGTTGAATAATCCGTGTTTTTATTGTTTATTTAATTTTAATCATATTCTTTTGAATTAAAAATGGGTCAAGGTAAAAGCCAGTTTTCGGAGGACGAACTCCAGGATTATGAGGTAATATTAACATTAAGCGGGCTAGATATTTTTTGTTAGTAATTACTATGACCTGTTTTGGCCGTGTGACTAATCCACACTTTTTTTCATAGGATCTCACGTATTTCACAAAGAAGGAAGTATTGTAGTAAGTACATTTTTTTCTTCTATATATATACTTATATATTATTATAACGTATCAAAAATCGCCCTTTATACATAAATACACCGCAATTTAATCGCAAATAGACATGCTGTAGCGTTCGTATAAATGGTTTCTTTTTTTACTTTTTAAAATAACGAAATATCACTTCTTGTGGACATACAAGTTTTTCTCTGCTTGAGTGCTTTTATTTTTATTATACTCATTCATGCTTCTGTTACTGTTTCCATTTATGATTACGGTATTTTAATATTAAGGGTGACTTAATTAAAAATTAATCATCATATCTATAATGCCATCATAATAAACTCTGAAGGTCACTAAGTTCTGTTTTAGAAAGAGAATATAAAAAAATATTAAATACGAATCAAAATTAAAATTTGTTTACCAAAACATAGGGATAGATTTGCTAAGCACATTTAAATCCTGTGACTCCTGAAATAGTCCTAACTGTATCTCGGGAGCCAGAGTATTGCTACAAACATTTAGCAGTTAATTGCCAAAAAAGAAGAAACAAACTGTATTAGTCAAAGCTAATAAAGAGACAAACGTAAAAAGAAAATAAACCATAGGTACAATAATTGTTTTCCTGCCTACCTATTTGAGGGTAATCATCATTTCAGCCGGGAATCGTCCACCGCTGGACATAAGTCTCCCCTATTTAGCGCCATAGGGACCGGTTCTGGGCCGCCCTCATCCATCCGATGAGGGTAAAGATATGAATTAATTCCATTGTGCAGACCTACACACTTTGTTACTGTTATCAGTTGACCTATGTTATCAATGGTAGCCTAGTAGGTTGATGCCCTTTCACTATTGTGCATGTGATAATTATACAATGTTGTGTTTATAAAAGGAGGCAAAACTTAAACATTATTAGCCATAATTCACAGAATTGGTTTTATTAAGTGATAATATAAAGGTAGCCTATAAACTTGAAAGTTGATAATAATCATCAAAATAAATTATGAATGTTAGATATTACTAAGGCCTTTTGGCCTTATGACACTTACACTAAATATTTGGGTTGTACACCAATATTTAAATCAATATTGGGTTTAAATACTCGAATAAATTTGCCATTGATCTCTCTCTCATGATAATCTTACACATAATACTAAATTGGCAAAAATTCTATTCCTTGATGATAATATTGGCCCTGTATGTTTGTAAAGTATTAATTTATTATTAAAACCAACTAGGCGTTTATCTTCTCCATTGTTCTCTAGTATGAACTGGCAGACATCACATGCTATTAAAATTGATTTGTCCTGGACTATTCTTTCATGTAGTGTTTCTTAATTAACACATTAAATTATGCTTATCTTTTTGTAAACAGCGCACATCAAAAATTCAAAGCCCTGGCCCCCGAGAAGGTGGGACACAATAAAAATGCCAAGTTACCAATGGCCAAGATCTTGCAGTATCCAGAGTTAAGGGTCAATCCATTCAGGGATAGGATATGCAAGGTGTTCAGCTCTAGTAATGATGGAGACTGCACCTTCGAAGACTTTCTGGACATGATGTCGGTGTTTAGTGAAATGGCACCAAAGGCTGTGAAGGCAGAACATGCTTTTAGGATATTTGGTAAGAAAAGATAATTTATTTTTTACAGGTAGGTCCTAGATTTATAGTTTGTAAACTTTTTAATTGTTATGTTTGTTGGTACAAGTATAGCGTGCTACGTATACGCCCCTGTCAATGAGCTAATAAATTTGTGTGCTATGAATTAGTGTTTGTTTCACTTGTGACCTGTATTGCACACCTAACAATAATTAAATAGGTTATTTTACTTAGCTCGACTTTAACAATTATTCTATACGAAATGGTAAATAATAACATAAGAAGCTTTTTGTGATAACAGTAGTAAAATTTGTTAAAAACAGGATAGCACCTCATATTTAACATATTGTAATGTGCAAAAATGAATGCATAATGGGGTAATCATTTCACGTATTTCTTACGCGCGCATCATAATTCCCATTGATGTCACAAAGATATTATTGAGTGCCTTACGATCGTAAATAATGAATTATTTTGTCACGGATTTAGGCTTATGACATGTACAACCATATTTTTACTATGCTTTACAAACCAATTTTCAGATTTTGATGGGGACGATATGATCGGCGTGTCGGACTTGAGAGAGGTCATCGAAAGGCTGTGCGGGCCGGATCACAAGCTGACCGACTCGGAGATACAGCAGTTGGTGCAGAATGTACTGGAGGAGGCTGATCTTGATGATGATGGTGCACTGTCCTTTGCGGAGTTTGAGCATATCATCGATAAGAGCTCGGATTTTTGTCAGTGAGTATGCTTTAAGGAATGATTGTTTCATGTTTTACATAGTTTGTTTCTTTGGGTATCAGTTATAATTGTGTGTAATATTTGTTATGCAAGTTGAAATTATTTAAAAATCAAATAGATAATAGATCTAACGATTAAAATCTTTTTGATGTAATCAGGATTAGAGTAAAAATATGTATTGATAAAAGTATTGTATTCCATACTTGATTAATTTATTATAATTTAACTGAGAGTAGATTCGGAATTCATATGTTAATATTTTTTTACAGTTCCTTCAGAATAAGACTTTAAACGAAAAAACACGGAGATGCAGCACATAATAGAATAAGTACACAACATTATAGTCACAAAGTAACTATTAGCATAATAGATTATTTATATTTTACATGATAATTAGCTATGTATACTAAAAAAGAAGCTCAGACGCACAAATATTATGTATTTACATGTATTCATTGTGATTCTTGTTAACAATAAGCAGATGGAAGATAGAAAGTACCAGATATTAAGAATTGAATATCAACCATTTAATCCAAGAAAGGTTGTCAATAATGGCTATGTAGCCATAACTCTGATGGTCCATATAAAACCACAATAGGCAGTTATACATTTGGACCGCAATGTTCCAAAATCTGATGAGTGGTATCGATGTCTCACATAAAAGAATACTAAGAATACTCAATGGATTGTAAGCTGATTATCAAGTTTATAAAATACTAATGTCTACAATAGTCTGATCGAAACAGTATTATAAGTTGTGTGTTAACATATACTTTATAACCAAAAGAAATGATGTAAAATTGTAACTCAAATTAGTAACTAGTAATCTCAAATGGGATATGCATGTTTTTGTACGTAGAGGTAATGTTGCCTGGTCGAACTGCAGAGTCGAAACGGAGGCGAATAGTGAATAATGTAGGCAACTTGCACATAAGAATCAGTACTGACATTCTATTATGTTCACATTTATGTATTTTTTTTTTCATATTAAACTTATTATGTAAGGCCTAATTGCCTAAGGCTATTAGTAAAACTGGGGTGGATTAATGTCGCTTATGAACTACAAAATTCGCTGTAATAACATAATAGAACATTATAGCAAATGTCTATACTTACTACAATAAAGGCAAAGTAGATTGCGCCCGCGCAGCGACTACGTTTCGACTCTACATCTCTTATCATCCAGCCCTAGACTAATATTTGTACACTAGGCATAATTTTAAACCTATCAATGTTTTTTACGAGGCTGGAACTCTCAAATCTATTCTTAAGAGAATAGTCATGTATGAATCTAGATATTGTATATTTAATATTATTTTAATAGAATTTTATCACATGTATTACTTTAACGAATCATGAATATTATAATCAGAGGACCCTATTCCGCCTTTTCGCGCTTACGAGCGCTGTAATCGAAGGACACCATTGATAGCCGTATAGGTAAATAGGGGATGTTTTTGACTCTAACCTAAATAGCTATCAAAGTTATCCTTTAATTAAAACACCCCTCATTATAAATAGACGGATAAGCCCACGTAGACGGAATAGGGCCCCCTGACTATAGTTATATATTTGAGCTCGAATATAGCTATCTGGAGGGGTAGTTTGTCTATAAGTACATAAGATAATGAATTGTTATATTTACAGAAATCATTGCAAGAGTAGCAGTTGCATACTATAATAGAGTATTTGAGTAATTTATGTTCTATTACGGTACGATCGTAGTGCTGAGGTCTCGAGTTCGATCCCAGAGAAGTGATATTGGGTTCTTCTACTCAGTATCAGCCTAGAGTCTGATATTTGTGTCCGATATGGCAATATCCCATCATGGGACGGAATAGGCACGACGAGAATTTGGTGCAACAGTTGCGCATCTGCCTACCTTTTCGGGGATACAACGCGTGAGTGTATGTGTGTATAAAATCTAACAGAAAGATTTATTAAAATTCATTAAAAAATCAGCACCGTTTAAGACAAAGTTTCACTAGAAAAGAATGGAAAAGAATGAGATGGTGCGATATACCCATTACGCCCATAATGTGGAGGACATTTCAATATTGGAAATATGAATCACTGCCGCATTTCTTAATGCAGTTTTCACAAAAGGGCTTCTTTTTTATAGCCTGCATAATTAGATATAATACACAAAATCAAATATAGGAAAATTCGCTATTAAAGACTTCTAGATTATGCTCACAGACTGACAAAAGTATCCTAAATTACCTATATCCCACAAATAGTCAATGCTATCCCACTATATAGCTATGAAAACACATTACATGTGATAATTTATAAGTAGAAGGTAGATACATAAGTTGTGATTTCATGTAATGCATTTAGTCTTCCTTTTTTACACTCATGTAAATGTAAATCTTTTTGAATTTCTATTTATTTTATTTGTATGTTGTGACATTTTAAATGTGGAACGTAATGAGCCAAAACTGCGCATTAATTTCTTTCACAAACATATCGCGCTCTTAATAAAATAATGACTTATTTCAAAATTGTTAATTTGTGGTAGTCTTCGGAAAACTACCTTTTTATGGAAGTTGCTATAAAATTGAGCTTAATAAAGATAGGTAAAAAATCAAACCTATAGCATCAAAAAAAAGGGGAAAGAACTAAAAGGTCGCAAACAGAAATTGGTTGTTTGACGATTCCTACAAATTGGCAATTTTGGAATGGGTCATTATTTTATTAAGAGTTATAGTCGGGGTGGGTCAGCTTGAATAAGAGTCTATTTATTACAGCGTAAACTTTAATGCACTTAACAATTAACACTTTTACATAAGTACACTCGCGCGCCATGGACTACGTGACTCTCTCGGTGGCGCGCAGGCTCACCATTAGTCGGGGGAAGATGTCACGTGCGGCGCCTGGATACACCTTGTTTCGGATACTCGCCGTTACGAGGTGTATCGTGCAGGCAACGTACCGCGACCTATACGGACGGGGAGTCTGCTACTAGTCACCGCTATAGAGTGTGATATATATTTTATATAAATAAACTTAGGAAGACCGTATTAGCCATATTTTGTGCGAAAATACGCCTGCACAACACTTGTTAAAAAATTGATTCTTATTTTCCAAGGTTTGGGCAAATAAACTGGGTGCTTTAGTTTACGACGAGGTTTTACAGTCGGCGATGAACTTGGGCTCACCCTGTCTCTGCACCCAAGCGCCAATCTCGGGACATGAAACTTAGTATTAGTTGAAATCAAAGATAAAGGAAAGATACACCCATGTGTATATTTACTATATATATGGGTGATGCATAAGTGTATCAAGAATAACTAATTTTATTGTTTATAATTATGATGAATTTTCTTTTTATATATTTTTTACATTGTGATCTCAATATATTTTATTGTACTTGTTAATATTATGTTGTAAACCTTGCCTCAATGCTTTCCACATTGAAATAAAATTAGGTGAATTTTATTAATTGCCAAATCTTTTAGTAAATTTTTCAATCAATGTTTATTTTTTATTTACCTATCCTTAAAATAATTTAATAGTTTGTTATATTTTTTTATATCTTACTAGTATGTTTGTGACACAACCCTTAGGACAGCTTTCCTAAATGAAAAATTAGGAAACTTTTCCAGAATGATTTTAAGTTTAACCAAGACCTTTGTCTATGCAAATTTAGTCCATCTTTTTATATGGTGATTCAGTATTCACTTGATTATTTGCTGTCTATACATACAATCATGGGTTTAACCAGTCATTGTATAGGGCAGGACCATGTTTTAAAGAAAAAAAATTACTTCTGTTTAATCGCTTAGGAAGCTAGTGAAAGGCTGGTAGTTTAGCTAAGATAAGGCTTTTATTATCCTTACCGGTGAGGATCGCGACACTTTCCTCCCATTATGTTTATTAAGATTTACATATCATTTTATTTCTTCTTTGCCGCCAGCCCGAGCTGGCTTCTTTGTTTACTTTATAATCTTTCATTTATTTTATGTGCAATGTAAATTATCTTTGGATTATATAAGTTACTTTATTTAAGTAATAATTAAATATTTTTATGTTTCTTGACTTATCATAAGTACAACAAATATGGGATGATTAAAGCATTTTATTTTACTGCGATATTATTTTTGTAGTTTTAAATATAAATAATAGTGCCTCAAAATGCTGTAAAGCAAAGACATCCCGGCTCCTCTTTATATATGAAATAATTAGTTTAATAATTCTGTGCCAATGTGTCAAGAAATACAAAGTTCATATCATGTTTTGTTTTAGTAACTCACACATTAATCCAAAATATATTAATAGATTACACATATTTTATCAAAAGTTTCACAAGTAATATATGACATCATTAAAGTAAATACACAATTTGGTAAGTATAAAAATATTTATTAACTTATTGGTGTACAGCCCAAATAAAGGTACACATAAAAAAATTTGCTTAGTTCTCTAAGTGGTTAGCAGATCAGTTCTGTAAATAGCCTGGCAGTTTCATTCTCATGAATATCCAGGTTGTGAAGAAAGAAACTAGGATACACAAGAATGCTACTGAGATCAATAAGATCCTGTTCAACTTAGGAGTGGAAGGGTTGTGTGTGCGGTCCAGGATGATGAACCCTAGTCCGCCCAGCGAGAACAGGAAGCTCGATGCCAATCCCTCCATGATATACTGGCCGTTGACCCGGTTCGGCATAAACGCTACTGGCCTGCTGTGACCGTGCTCGTCTGTTGTCGATCCGACGCTTGGCGGCTCAACTATCACGTCATATATAATGCCTATAACAATAAAAAAAAAATGTTAATCAATCCGACACATTCCGATTAGAATATCATTGGAAATTATCGAAAACAAGAAACTAACCTCCCGTCACCAAAAAGTACGATAACAGCACCAATGAGAAAGTTGTCATTGCGGACGGCGCTTGAAGCCATGTCGGCTTTTTGATTTTAATATTAGGAATTTCAAGTACTGTGAACGGTAGGGCGAATAGAGCCTCCATTTTTAATATTAAATATTCAAAACGAGCGAAAATTTATCTGAAATTGCCTGTTGACGTCGATGACAGTTGTATACAATGTTGCCATTCAAATTTCTTATTTGAATTTAAAAAGTCAATTTCTTATTTACATTTTATATATAAGAAAAAGTAGAATACAAATTGCAAGTTGATATTGCAATTATCCAGTATAATTATCTAATTATGATCTATTTTATAAAATAATATGTAAAGATATTATTTATGTTGCTATATCACAATATACCTTACAGCTGAGATTGTACACGCTTCATTTCACTCTATATTTACAATAAAAATAATTTACGTTTTTCGATAAACTACAAATTATTTTATTTTTAACTTAAGTATTATATATTAATAAATACACTTTGATATCCAAATCTTATAATTAGCTACGCAATTTAAAAGCGGTGGATTTTGTAACTGCGAGACAACAAGATTTCCAAATTGAAAGTATCAAAAAATATATTATAGTTCATTCGAAAATGGAACGTGAAAAAAAATCACACCAATGAAAATTTAGCAGTTGTCCTAACTGTTTTACTTCCATTGGTTAAAATATAAGTGTCCATCAATATGTTGAATTTCAACCAATCACAAAACAAAGAGTTGTTTGTTGCTTCCTAACGAAAAAATTGGCAGATGTCAAATTACACGATTCGATTTTAGTAAAATTATTGAAAAGTTTGCTCCTGCATTTTTAACATTTGTGGGCAGCTAGCCATTTTATCGTTATTAAATTCACACGTTAAAATGTACTTATCGTGCTAGTTTTATGTGACAATTTTAGTATCCATTGAATAATATCGTTAATCGGTGGCGTTGTGAAAAAATGTGTTAAAACTCGCAAAATGGTATGGACTGTGGACATATCACTCATTTTACGATGAAGGGTGGGTTGTGTATCATTTACACGTCTTTGTTGACAATTTCCGTGCTGTCCAGGTGAGTAGCCGAGGGTTTTTTGTCGACTTCATTACATAAACATTGATCGTGCGACATTTCAAAGAAACATTGATTGATTTCAGTTGTGCGCTGTTCCTTTTGGTGGTTTCCGAGGCTCTCAATGCTGAGGGTAGTGTCGGGAAGGACGTTGACCTCTCAGGGCTTCATAACGTCAGTAACAAAGGTGCTAGTATTAGCGATAACGATGTTAGTGCGGAGGAAGCTGGAAGTCTCAGTGCTGGTGATGCAGCGCCGGTCGAGGAGTCGAAGTCTAGTGATGATCAAGAGATGACGTTTACCGAACCGCTGTCATTGAACTCTGTAACAACTGATGGGTGAGTGCAGACATTTTGTTTTGTTTATTGTCTGAGGAGTGAAAGTGAATGGTGCACTTACATCTTCTTATTGGCCTTCAGAGCTATTCTGGTCATGAGGCAATTTTGGTTTATTTTTACAAAGCAGTGGGTTTGTTGATGCTTGATGATAATTTAAAATGCCAGTTGGTGTGATACAGTTTTGTAACTTTGTTCTTTTTATTGTGTGAAGTCTACTTGGTTGGAATCAAGTTGTGTTTAAGATTTCTGTGTATAAATTTTAATTTACAAACTGATGTCTATATAATATGGGAGTGACTAAATTACTATGTTACAAATTTAATTGAATATTTAATAGGTAGACTTTAGACTGCATTAAGTTTTATTTAGCAAATACTTTTAAATATTAATAACTTTCTCATATAAAAACAAATTATGTTTTGAAAGCATATTTTGTCACAACTAATGTTATAATGAAAAATGGCAAAATATCTCTTATATTTTATTGAATTCTTGAGGACAAGAAAATGTATTTTAATATAAAGGTATATAAAAAATGTTTAATTTACAATAACATATTTATGTACTCATGTTAATTAAAAACAATAACGCAATAATACAAGAAATACACTAAAATGTACAATTTTGTATTAAATTGATTAACTTAACTTTGACCTGAATTTATAATTGTTGGGTAACCTAGATAGATTATATCTTAAACACTGCCCCAGAAACAAATAAAACTTAACATATTGCATTAGAAACAATTAAATTTAAAGTAATTCATTTATGAGACAGACAAAGGTTTAATTTCCATTACCATCTTAGAAAAACAATGAATCTTACAAAGATATGTTTAAACAGAGTCAAGTATGGCAAATGTTTATAAGTTTTACTTACTTAGCTGTTACCTCACATGCATTATCATATAATTGTTATGTGTCTTTTTGAAATGGAAAATGTTTTGTTTAAAATAGTATTTGTATGAAGTTTGGATGCAGTATATTACCATATCAATTATACTAATATTAATTAAAAGTTCAATATAACACAATGAAGGTCACATATGATAAATGATTCTATAATTACATCCTGTGTTATCTATTCTCTGATATATGTTATATGCATTATATTCGTGATGTCATCGATTTTTTACCATTCTATGATAAAAAAACATATGCCCATATTTTTTTAATGACTACATAACAAAGGCCCGTAATAACTGTCGCCAGATGTCTCGCGGCATCATGCCGTTGCGAATGTATGCCATTAGAAAAAAACCGTAGTATATCCGTTATTGTCAGCTGAGCCGATGCCGCGTGGCCTGTGGCGCTAAAATAACATGCCATGTGACGTCATAAAGTAGGCGTGTCGACGAGCCCGCGCGGCGTGGCGGTCATCTCGACAGCTAGGGATGAGTTATAGCAAATAACGGAAGATAATCGAATTCGAAGTAAATTCAAATTTGGAATTTATGCATGTGTAAGAGGTAAAGTAAGGCAAATTCGTCCCACATACGTAACCTAAGCCAGCGTATTACCCAAATAACAGCTAGAATTTTTTATTTTACATGAGATTTTGTGGATAAGGAAAATTATATAAATGGTACGCTACATAATCTCACGTTTCATACGATAAGTATATTTTTATCATTTGTTTTTTATTATAAAGTGATATGTCTAGATCTCGCCTGATACATACGAAATTAGTCTTTACAGACTCATTTGATAGATAGAGATGAGTTATTGGAATAATAAATTCGATAATCGAATGTTTACGACTTGGATTTTCAATTTGATTTATAATCTTGACGTAATGACTCATTTGAGATTTTTATACCGATCGTGATATTACGTGGTCCAATCACGATGAAAGTGGCTTGTGGATCTATTATAGCATTATTTGATAACTATTTCGTTATCAATTAATCGATTGTGTTCGAATAATTATAGTATCGTTTGACAAACAACATGTAAGTAGGTAACATGATCGGTCTCTGTCAACCTTCGTACTGTGCGGAATGTTTGAATAGTTTCGGCTGCCGACAGTTTTAGCTTCCTGTTGCCGAGGACGCGAATAGACAATGCGCCGTAAATAAAAATATGTGGACCGTGGAGTGTAGTTTATGTTATTTAAATTATACTTTAGTTGTTTTAAATTATTAATTAACAATTAACTTATACTTGAGACATTTAACTGTATCTTATGCTCAACAACAATGGCGAAAATTGAATTTTTCCGAAGAGGAACCTGACACAACATATTATAGATATTAATGTGCATGTATGCGGTCTGCTAATCGCTCTGATGATAAGTAGATTCTACAGAAATTCTACATAAAGGGAAGTCGTCAGTGTTAAATAGACCCTTCGCTATTGTTCGAGACACTGCTGGCGTTATATATTGTTAAATAACATTATTGTAATCTATACTATGATATAAAGCTTGTTTGAGTAAACGCGCTAATCTCAGGGAACTACTGGTTCAAAAGCCCATTTATCGAGGAGGCTATAAGCTATATAACACCAAGCTATGACTAATAGAAGCAGAGCATCAAAGAAAAATGTTGTAAAAAGTAATGAAGTTAATTCGCCCTTTATCTAACCTCATTGTTTTGACATAAAGGTTACCCGAATCATAATGATTGTAATCGTTTGAAAATCGATAATTTGTTCGCTTGAAGGCTTTCGTTTAACTAAAAGCCAAGGTCACTACACAATCGGTCCAAATGCGAGATGAAGTAGCTTAGTTACTAGTTTATGTTTTGTTGTGTTTTTTTTTTACTTTTTGTGGGCAGCCTTGGGGCCAAACTGCTCTTGTTTTGTACAATATATAATAATATCAGCGCTGTATTATATATCGTCCCAGTGTTGGGCGCGGGCCTCCCCTACTACTGGCTACACATTACGTGAGTAAAACCGTGTTGTTTTCGACTAATCGAGGCGAAATGTTATTTAGTAATAGCAAAAAGTTCGTATCACTAAACATACGTAAGATCAGAATCCAAAACGACGTGATGACTGTCCAAGTGGACATCATTAGAAGCGATTGCTATTCTAAATTTGTGAATGCTATGACGATAATGTCTTTTGGTAGACAACGTGGCGTAATATTTGCGATTACATACAATGTGGGTTGCTTCAAGCAGATTGTAAAAGGTAAAGTAAGAAGGAAATGTTTGCGATCTATTTAGAATTTCGTTGCTTTGTCATTGGTTTGCAATATCGGAACACGTAACAATTTGTGACTCAGTGAACAAAATGCTGCTTTTAAAATATTAAGGTTCACAAAAGGATTTGAGAGATTTGTTTGTTAAACATTTTATGAACAAGCCTTCGTATGCGTAGGTGGGTCATCTGAAGAATTATAATAAAGTAAAATCTTTAACAATATTTGATCGTTCGTTTTTTCCCAAAAGGCAGTAATTTCTATATTGCTAAGTTATTAGATATAACATAAAAGCTACAGACAATTTTTTACCAACGTTTCACAAGACCGTAAAATCGATATTAGAAATCATACTTTGAATAATCGATACGTTTAATGTACTTTCAATATTTTTATAATAATCGCCAGCGTAAAATCGATATTACTATGGTAATATAATAGTTTAGCCTTTTTGCTTTACTCGTAAGTTTTTTGTCGGTTTATCGTCGAGAGTAAATAGAAATCGAAAGTATGACTAACTCTGACATCATTCAACTTACTGTAATTTGTGTGGGAGTGCTACTAAAATAATTTAGGTAATGTAGGTAGGTTAGCTAGGTTAGGGCTTTTATCGTCCTCACCGGTGTGGATCGCGACGTGTTCCTCCCTTTTATCTTTTTTAAGATTATTTCTTCTTTCCTGCCAGCCCGAGTTGGCTTCTTTATTTACATCTTAGACTTTAATTTATTTTATGTCCAATAAAAATTGTCTTTAGTTTATATAAGCTAATTTAATTAAGTAATGATTAAATATTCTCATGTACCTTGACTTATCATAAGTGCAACTATGTTCGCCTACGTGATGAATAATGCATTTTATTTTATTTCAATGTAGGCTATACAACAGTGTCGAAGGGTCCATATAAACCTGCTGGCTTCTCTTTCATAAATGACGTAAAATCTAATTATCATCAGATAGATTTGCAGATCGTATTTATGCATATTAGTACGTATATGTTTGTAGGGTTCCCGTTCAGAAAATTTTAGCTTTCGCCACGGCTCTGCAATGTTTAAATAAAGCTTATAGTATAATGGTTATAAATACCAAAAAAAAAAATAGAAAATGTCGGGATGTTTGTTAGAAGTAAACGTGGAGACAGCTAAACGGATTTGGATGATATTTGGCACGAGGGTAGATCATGTGCTGGTTCAACACATAGGATACTCTTTATTCCAGACATTCGCTCCCGTGAGAAATACTTAATGGATTTTCACACTCTTTTTTTAAATACATAGCTCCAGTGTTGTTTTACGGAATTTTGTAGTGGGAAAGGTGTTGCAATACCTAGTACATATAGTTTTATAATGATGATAAATTGATGTTTATGGTCATTTTTGATCACTTATCGTCAAGGTATCGATTTGTTTGCTCCTTTGACTTTCTGTACAAAACAAATCTAGTTCAGAGGCTGAACTTTACCTATCAGACGAGCGTCACGGTTTCGTCTTTACCTAAATAAAAAAGTATATCGTTAACCAGTAAGGATCAGTACACGCTTTATTATACACTCCACCGTTCACACGTATATAAGAGTTCGTTACTCTAAATATCTATATGTTAATTAACATCAGTAATGAATAAGCTGTTCCACTTACGTTCTTCAAACAATGTCGGAATTTAATTAGTCCGCCCCGAACGTTTACCCCACGTTTGGCTGATAAATGACGCGGCCTTTGCCTTGTCTGTAGAATTTAAAACAATTTTAACTCTACTATCAGTTGAAAACATACTGGCTGGTTGTTATACCGTTCTGTCAATATTTTTTAAAAATAAATCTGATAACGTTGTTTTATATTTGCATAAGAGTATAATATTGTCGTAGTAATCGATATAGCAGTAAGTCAGAAAAGGCGGTTTTGTTCTATTACATGGTTATATAGATTATCTTATCGTTCTTACTGCTGTTAATCAAACAAGAAAATGCATTTTTTATAATTGTCTATTTCTGCCGCCAAGCAGCATTGTGTACTTACTGTTGTGTTCCGGTTTGAAAGACATTGTGGCCATTGTAATTACTGAACATAATGAGACTTAAGGCGATACCTCAAGGTCCATTTTCATACATTTTGTTTCGGCTTTAATCTGGGTAACTAAACAAGTATTGGCAAGTAAAGAATTTAAATTCACGTCTAGTTAGTGATTAGTTCTCGCAGTTGAAGAAAAACGTAAAATAATTAATAATCATGGATATTTCGGCCTTTAAAATTTAATATGACGAAATTTTAAAGGCAGAAATATCCATGATTATTAATTATTTTACGTTTTTCTTCAACTGCGAGAACTAAGCACTAACTAGACGTGAATTTAAATTCTTTACTTGCCAATACTTGTTTAGTTACCCAGATTAAAGCCGAAACAAAATGTATGAAAATGGACCTTGAGGTATCGCCTTAACATCTCATGTCTCAGGATGGCGAGCGCAGCGGAATACCAAACAATACTTTGTAATTCAAGTTGTTGGATGGTGTTTCAACTGTTTATGGGCAGTCGTATCGCTTACTATCAGGCGAACGGCAAGCTCGTCTCGTCATTCAAAGCAATAAAAAAAATAATAAGTTACGTAGATGTATGAAACGTATATAGAAAGAAAGTTCGGTGAACTTGCATTCCAAATCAGTAACTAAAAGCTTGGCCGCTTTTGTCTTACTGCCCTTACGATTACCACGGCAGACTATTATCAGCTTAGTTACATTATCTTACTCCTGGATTCATGCCTAAGTACTAATGTTATGTATTAGGCCCTGTAATATACCACGATAGCCGGCTGGTGGCAAAATATAGGCTGTCAGATTAGAAAAAAATGTTTTTGTAATTCATATGAAGAATTTTTGGGCATGATTACTCACTTTGTTACTTTTCACCGATATATATTATTTATTTTTATTTGGAAAACATTTTTTACGTTTTTTTATTATGTGTATTAAAATATAAAGGCATATAGATATATGACTGCCTCGGTGGCGTAGTTGTATTGCACGTCCGGTACAATAGCGCTCTGAGGTCCTGGGTTCGAATCCCGGGTCGGGCAAAGTGATATTTGGGTTTTTCTGCTCAGTATCAGCCCGGAGTCTGGAATTTGTGCCCGATATGGCGATAGGCTCGCCCCCTATCACATCATGGGACGGAACATAGTTGGCGAAAAGTGGGTGCCCTAGTTGCGCCTCTGCATACCCCTTCGGGGATAAAATGCGTGATGTTATGTATGTATTATGTATATAGATATATTAACGTATAAAAATACCCCCTAATGCCGAAGCTCAAGGCCAAACCACCGGTGGTTAGGTAATCAATATAACGAATCTCCTCTCAAGCAATGAAATATTAATGATGAAATATACATACATTGTTTTAAAATCTTTGAGACGTGTATTCGGTTCGAAAACCGGCGATCTTCGTTCTTGACAGTATGTTTCCGCTGCTTCAGCCGTCATATCAGGCTAGGCCTCAATTCTGAAATTGAGTTATCTTCCATTAACCATTGATAAAGTTAAAATTTTATCAGCACAATAAATATTATCTGGATGTCCTTTAACAGGTTATGGAATTAACGCAAGCGTACATAATAAGTACATGGAATTCAGAAGTAGCATATGTGTCCTTAGAAGTATACATGCATTGTGAATTTGATGAAACTTAATATATCAAGTTGGAGAGTGAACGCGCTAATCTCAGGCACCACTGAAATCACTCATTAGCAATAAAGCGTTTTATCCCGCGAATAAAAAAGGTACCACTAGAGCGATTTTGTTTTTTTTTTTTTCACTAATAGGAAGCTACATTACTCCTGAATGCTATGGGCTGCTTTTTATACAGAAAAAGCTTTTTAAAATATTTTAGAATAACTGACTTATAAATCTGGCAATGCATAAGCTCTTAAGCCATTAGTAAAACTTATCTCATTACTGTATCAGTCTTGAAACGTTTATCATATTGTTTAACCATTAACCTATTACTTAACGGGAGTAGACAGGCGCCTCCGATGCGATAATGAATAGCTATTACTGTTTGTCTGTTATTGTTTTTATAAATGCGCGACAGTGCATTGCAACGTCACAGCCGATTTCGCAATGTTATCTAAACGAACAGGTGTGCTGTGTACAGTGCGATCAACTTATCTCTAATATTATCGGGTGCAAATAATGTGACGTTGCTTTCCGCATTCACAAATCGATGAAGTTATCTTGTGGCATGACCAAACATAATTTCTCATGTTTGGATGACAGATATCGCTTGTTCTCTACTAGCCTCTGCTATAAAATTGCACTAATTAACATAATCTATATAATATATAAAAATGAATCCATGTTTCCCTTGGTCACGCCATCACGTGTGAACGCCGATTTTTGTTGTGTTTGTTATTGTCAGGTGAAGGTTCTTATGAAAGAAAAAATTAAAAAAAATCCGCGGAAAATTAGAAAATTTAAGAAAACTTAACGACAATATTAATTTTACATAACAGTCAGTGGTTTGAAATAACTGCCAGCGAACGACAGAATGGGCGCGTGCATACATAGTTAATACAGGACAACGTCTGTCGGGTTTGCTTGTAATTTTATATTTATCATCGATATAAATTGTAAAACTAAAGCAATTAAACATAATGATTAGAAAACATGTTTCATAAAAAAGTTAATACTTGATACTTACATGACGTCTGTTTTGTACTAATTATTGAGAAGAACTATTCAAAGAGTAATTATGTTATATTGTTTTATCGCGTTGACATTAATGGTTTCTGTCTATAAATGAAAAGTCAGTGGTACTGAACCAAGTCATATTATTACATCAACTTACTAACTTTACCATCGATATATTATATGTACTACGTACTACACTTGGCGTTCCAAACATTGACTGTGTTCAACTGATTTGAACTGCAATCCATTCAAACTGACTTTATTATTGTCAATTTTGACAGCTTGTGGTTGTATACGGAGTGGCGCTCATGATATAAGAAGTCGAGTCTAAGTGTAAACTTAGATTTGGATAAGAAATATTAGTCAAATAAATAAATAATTGTTGTTCAAGTGAATAAATAGGTTATAACAGTGACGTTTTGATTGCCATTTTAGTTCAGATTTTGAACAAATAGTTTATATGGACGTTCGTGTTTATAGAATATATGTCAAGAACTTAACTAACTAACCTAACTATGATGTCTACTAATTCGCAACGCACTGCGAGATTTTTGTCTTCGTCAATATTAACAGCTGACTTGAAGCTGGGGGTATCGCTTTCGTTTTCAGAGATTAAAGGACTATTTAAAGCGGTAGAGGAACTAATTTCAGGACTAAAAACTTTGATCGTGCCTGTAAAGTGTTTATTTTTGCAATGACATAATATGTTTATGCTAATCGTGACAATGCGCAGTTAGCCACGACTTATGGTGACAATTCAATGCCATCAGTCATTTGATGTATGATTATACATCATATTTATTCCAGTATTTACGTTGATATTAATCTTATTATGGCCGAGACTTCTAATATAGGACAAATAGACCCCACTCATTTCACAGCATAACTAATACACCAGTACACATGACACTATATTGTAATATGTCACATGTCATAACCGTTGTTATTTTGGCAATGTTACTGCCGAGGTTGCGTTTACGTCGCCGTGAATGATAACCGTTATATCGTTAATAATAGCAGATAATTCTGGAACGGGTGCTCGGCCAAATGACGCGTACTCGTATTGTTGTTACAGTTAGGTAACGTTTTGTAAGGAGTTATTTATAGCTGTTAGTTAAATTATTTTAGTAATGTTTTGTGGTAATTTTGATTCGACCTACGGGCAGATTTCTTCTAGTTTATTAGATGTTTTTGGTGTTAATTCAGAGGTATTCGTAAATTTATGCGTACAGTATATAAATTCTGTTTTTTTTTTACTTTAAGGTGGTAGCTCAAGGTCCATTTTCATACATTTTGTTTCGGCTTTAATCTGGGTAACTAAACAAGTATTGGCAAGTAAAGAATTTAAATTCACGTCTAGTTAGTGATTAGTTCTCGCAGTTGAAAGAAAAATGTAAAAATAATTAATAATCATGGATATTTCTGCCTTTAAAATTTCGTCATATTAAATTTTAAAGGCCGAAATATCCATGATTAAAGCCGAAACAAAATGTATGAAAATGGACCTTGAGCTACCACCTTAAATGTTTTCGTTGGCGATGTTAATGTATTGTAATATTTAGAAACAGGTTTACTTAGGATAAGAATTAGTTCAATTTTATTTTTTATTTAGAATATTACAATCCTACGTTACTTGTGCGTGTCCCCAACTTAGATGCAAACCTTTTAACATAAAGTTTGCACAAATAATTCAACAATTACGTTTCGCAAGTTGTCGCCAGTATGACAAAATTTTATTGTGTAATATGGCCTCATTGGTCCAATTGTAACTTGCGTAGGTTGTTAAACTAATACGTATTGAATTCGATCCTCAAAGAGAAGCTCGGTACTACGTTAAACCTTACCAGAAAAAACTTGGTCACAAAACAACTAGCATTTTTTAAATCTTTACAGTGTTAGCTTGTATTTTTCATGCAGGCCGAAGAACGTAATGGCACGAGACTACGTTTCAACACGATAGCCAGAATTATGCCGGCTTGTATTACTGAATTTCAGACAGCTGAGCTCACAATGGTACTATTGAGTTTACTACGGCCAGTTGACATTGACCTTTCATGCGAAAGCGACCCAACTATAGCTAATTCTAACATTGACGTATCATGTGCAAGTAATGATGTATTCAAACCAGTGCGAACAAAAAATACAACCATTAATTGTCTTGTACGCGTAGTTTATGCAATTGTCCCAATTGTGACAATTTCGAGTGTTCAGAGTGCGCGTTTTTATGACATACTAGCTTTTTCTCGCGGCTTATATACATCCATCCTCATAACCTTTCTCATTTTTTAATATTAACAGGATTCTCCTACCTACCTCTATATTGTATCATTGATTTCGTCGCCAAATCCTATACAGGTGTTATAAAAATTTCGCCTTCATATTTCGATAATAGTTATGCCATATCAGTCGGAACACGCCCATCCCACACAGATCTCTCCCGATCCCGGAACACGTGATCCAGTTCTGGACCGGTGCTGGCAGCATCCAGTTTTGAAAGTGGCCGACGCCCCGGCCGATATGCCGTTGTCCCTTTCCGCACATTGTAAAAGGTATTGCTTGTGGGTTGTCGCAATCGGCCGTTCAACTGTCTAGTCTGGTGCGTTACCTGTGGAAGTTTGCGTGATGTTTCGAGTTGTGTTCGAGTTTCGATCGAGTTGGGGTCATGATGAGGTTTAAACCTATAGTGGAAACTTGATGAATCTAATTGTAGTAAGGCGTTCTTATAATGGAAAATTCGTATATTTGAACGTATGAAGCATAACTTTTTTTTATTCATGATGTGAAATGTTATAAATAATTTTTGCTGCCGCATACGCCCGCGTTAAAGACCATTCCCGGAATCAAGAGTATGTATGTATGAAGGTAACGTAGCTTTCTATTAGTAAAAGAATTTTCAAAATCAGTTAAGTAGTTTTTGTGTTACATACAAAGCTTCATCTTCTTGCAGGTCACGGTTGAAAATCCGGATAATCGAACCTCCACGGCAAATCCGTAATTTTTCTAACACCAAACTAGAGGTCTATATAATTAAGGTTATTTACCTCAAATTTTATAGCAACCCTCGTCTCGACAGGACAAATCCGGTGTAAACCGGCACGGATGGTAACCGCACTCTATTTAGAATGAAATGGAGTTGCTAAGTTAGCAATTGTCATTGACAGTGAAGATAACCTATGTTGAAATATATTGTAATTATGTAAAAAAATGATCACGTTTAACAAGTAATGTCAGCAACAAAACTAGCTGAATAAATTTGAAACTTTAAAATTCTTCCACTCATTAACTTTAATCAAAAAGTTATTTTATCTGTATCGAAAAAAAGAAAAAAAATTGCAGTTTCTTATAGTGAAAAAAAAACTATCGTTGATAATAA
The DNA here is from genome assembly GCF_014839805.1 of Manduca sexta. Classification (NCBI taxonomy): domain Eukaryota; kingdom Metazoa; phylum Arthropoda; class Insecta; order Lepidoptera; family Sphingidae; genus Manduca; species Manduca sexta. The sequence continues at coordinate 14,574,770 of NC_051137.1, read as the reverse complement.
CACAAAAGTTAAAGGGCGATTTGAAATTTTTATTTGTTCAGATATTTTTGTTGCTGACTGTACAAACATTATCTCTCGTGTTATTACATAGTTTTCGGTGAAGCGTCCCGGTGACCGCTGTATGGTTCAGGTTATTATAATGTAAGTCCATTATCATTGTTAATTATAATGTAATTAGTATATTCATACATAGTATCACGCCTCTATCTCATAAAGGTAGTCAGAGACTATGGATTTCCACTTTGCACGATTCTGTCGTACTTCTCTCGCTTTCTCCATCTTCATATTTTTTTTCATTTAAAGTAGTGTTTTTTGTTATTATTGAACTAGAAGTATGTACGTTCGTGTATCCAGTATATAAATCACATTGGAGACAAAAGATAGCGTGATTTTTTTTTTTGTCTCCATCATGTACTATGGAGACAAAAAAAAATCACGCTTATTACAATTATTAGGCTGAATTTCTCGGTATCGTAAATCCAAAATGCAATAGGTTTATAGTTTGTTAGGCACCGAGGTGTCTAACATTAGTGCGCTGGATTGCGTGAAAATAGAAACCAGTGATTAGATTTAAAAATCAAAGCTTTATTGAATCAGCCAAGTTTACAAAGTAAAACTCGAATAACGCGGCGGCGTTCACACTATCTTGAATTCTTGACTATCTTGAATTCTTGACTATCTTGAATTCTTGACTATCTTGAATTCTTGACTATCTTGAATTCTTCACTATCTTGAATTCTTGAGTTTTCCTTTTCCTTTTCTGAACTTGTTGTCTTGTCGGCGATCTCGAACTAACTGCGCTGGTCGGGGTGAATCCGCTCATTTATATCGAGCTCTTGAGTCCCGCACCTCGGAGTCGGAGCGCTGCATGCGTGGGCGCGGCTCGGCCAATCAGAGCGCGCGGGCGGCGCCTTCACGTAGGCGGCGTGTGTGAGCGAGACGGAAGATGTTTCTCTCTCGCTCCGTGTGTGTGTGGTCGAGACGGAAGATGTTGCCCTCTCTCTTCTTGTGTGTGTGGTCGAGACGGAAGACATTTCCCTCTCTCTTGTTTTCTTCGCCTGCGTATATCGGTCACCCTGCATTTTTAATTTTTGCTGAATGTTTTTTAATCATCCTGCACATAGTTTATGAAGCAAAATAATATACCAATATTATTTATTTATACCTCTTTCCTTATATTATTTTGTCTTGGTAAATACAAGTAGTTCTTAGAGCACTACCGCTCGGTTTCAAGTCTGAGATGCTACTCCCATTTCCAATCAATATAATATAGATTACAAGGTGGGAGTCGTTTTAACTTTTTCATTTGATGCACTGTTGTTAACCAAGCAGTTTGCAAGCAGCGTAGGGCAAGGTAGCTAAAATGATAGCATGGCGTTGTAGGTCTTTTATCAAAATTTGCTCATTTCTATTTATTAACTTAAGGATAGGTTGCATAAACCACGTGAACACAATGACGAAATCCAAATTTAATGAATCAATAGACCTGGGGCCTTATTCTCTATCCCGCACGTTATTTTGACAGTGCGTAACAAGCACGTAACACAACGCATCATGTTTAGGACTATAGAAATTAGACTTACAGAATACCATTCCATGCACATTTCTCAAAGATAACATGACACAGCCGCGTTACGCGTTTACACTATCATACAGAATAAGGGCCCTGGTACGTTTATAATAATCAGACAGACGTATAGTTGCAAACGACGAGCTAAGACTTACGCGTGGGTAGGACGCTACCCACGCCGCACTGAATATGGGAACTGTGGCAAATATTGTGGGTAGTTGTTTGCAAAACGCGTTGTGGACTCGGGGGTTGGCTAGTAGGATATATTTTATATTCGCTCGGATAGCGACCACCGTACACTAGGTGTTAAAACCCGCCATAGTGAACCATGTAAGTGTGTTAATTTGAGGTTTCTGTATTTAGTTGTTGGCCTATGGATAAACATTTGGGTATAACACAGTGCAATTGTCCTCCCTTAATTAGAAGCGAAGTAAATACATAATATAATATGAGGTATAGAGAGCTAGGCATAGGTAGTTGTACCAATCTACATCTTGCATCTGGTGTATCTTTCTAGAACTATTTGAGTCTTGTAGCCTATTCGTTTTATCCTGGAAGTCCAAACCCTCAAAACATGAGAAATTAAGTTGTCTCAACCGGGGCATGTCTACAGGAACATATTACTGTTTTAAGTATTGTCTACAGGAAACTATAGAAGCATATGCCTTTAATAGTTCAAAATCTTTACGCGAATCCGGTTCGAAGGACCAATTTTTCTAAGTCCCCCCTTAAAATAAAAATATATTTAATCATATAAAACTGTCGCTTAATAGTGTCAACATAAGATGCGTAACAAATCACATTAATCATACAACTTAAAACATATAATGAATGAGTAACGAACAATACATGCATGCCAAGACGTCTGTTACTCAATAAGCTTGTAATGGGTGCACGTAACTCGGCGATCGTCATTCAAATCGTTTGTAAATATTGGTACAAATTGGGCACACAGGCCCATTACCGTCGGTTTACTGTACACACAGTAAACGGCATTTGGCACGCGAGATTTGGCGTTTGGAACGCTGAAACATTTGAGCCTTAAATGATACGAGAAAGTAATATAATTTTTGCTAATACGCTGTATGTAATACCGTATTTAATATAAGGAAAATTCGTGATGACGTAAAGTTTTGTTATCTTGTGCATAAAAAGTTAGAAATTACTTAAGATAATTTTGTCGTAAACAAATTAGGAACAATATTTCTGTAATTAGCGTATTTATCGATATCTCGACCTTCTCCGAGGGACATTAAGAGGTTAATTGTCAGATGTATTGATGATTATGCGTAAATGTTTAAAACGGAGCGTGTCGGCCGCGTCTTTTGGACGCTGCGTTTAAATAAACGCACGCATAGATGATATTCGATCTCTGAAGTACAGTAATTAATGTTATTATTATAGATCAGTTATTGTGTAACTAAGACTGTTATTAAGGCATTGTGTAACCTTCGAGTATGATTTGATTGATGGGTGTGTTCCGCGTAATGGATATGAAGGGTCCGATACTCGTTATGAAAGTTTTTTAATAATTTCCAAAGCAATTATCTACAACATTTTGTTTAGGAAATTAAATTGATCTCTTTCTATTTTTATATTGCTTTGAATGGCGAGACGAGCTTTCCGTTCGCTTGATGGTAAGCGATACGACCGCCCATAGACAGTAGAAACACCATCCAACACCTTATTACAAAGTGTTGTTTGGCATTCCACTGCGCTCGCCATTCTGATACGTGAGGTGTTAAGTCTTATTATAACCAGTAGTTACACTTGCTACAATTTTCTTCAAACCGGAACACAACAGTGACTATACACTGCTGCTTGGCGACAGAAATAGACATTGCGGTGGTACCTACCCAGGCGGACTCTCACATATGAGAGACCTACCACCGGTTACTACCTATTTACCCGACTACGGCGAAGCAGCGAAGGGTTATGTTTTAACACCCTATGTATGAATCCATTTTGTGTTCCTCTCTACCGTCTCTGCTGCTTTTACTGAACCAATTTTGACGAATGAGGCATCGATCGTGTTTATCGTGCGATCGTGTTTGTTATACGTTATATATTTTTCCAGAATTTTTATTTATTATAATTAGAATGTTCTGTGTTCACACTAATTATGAAACTAAGATGAATGCAGGCAATGTGACTTAGTAGAAGCTTTTAAATAAGCTATTACGCCAAATACAGAGATACATAATAGTAAACGTTTTTTAACTACGAAATATTTTTTTAAGAAGCGGACCGTTTATTCCTTAACCAAGTATGGCTTCCTGCGTAATGCAAATTTTTATTAATCACATTTCAGTTCCTAGTTTCTACATAAACCAGCACTGTCGGGTTCCCACACGTCGCACCGTAACAGGACACCGGTACAATCTCACGGTAGTCAATGGTCATCTTCATCCATCACGCTGTCATCACCTGTACCTGTTCGATTAATCTTCGAATACGTTAGAAAATGAAATTAAATCGAATTCACATGGTAACCCCGCGGAATCCGATTAGCAGCCTTCATTCGAGCCCGCCTGGTGTCCGATAGAGGGAAAGTGATAAATTTAACATTGTTCAAACTAACGCAAGTTTTTGCCATTGCTACATAGTTGCATTCCGTGCGAGTTTGAAAGGGAAACTCATCTTATGCCATTTGTGTAAGTTGCAAATTTGCATGGCAACTTTGCTTAGCAAATAGATTTTCATGGTTTTCAGTATGATGACCTTTTGGTAGTGTGATGGAATTTGTTAGTAAAGTGGTTGTTCAGTGGGTTTTTATTGAGAATATTAGGGTAATTTTGGAACAGTGTATTTTGTGAAGAATTTGATTTGATATAAACTGCTTCAGAATTACAATACCTTAAGGTTATAGCTTAAGGTCCATTTTTCATATATTAAATAAATTTAATACGACGAAATTTTAAAGGCCGAAATATCCATGCATATTAATTATTTTTACGTTTTTCTTTCAATTGCGAGAACTAATCACTAACTAGACGTGAATTTAAATTCTTTACTTGTCAATACTTGTTTAGTTACCCAGATTAAAGGTCAAACAAAATGTATGAAAAATGGACCTTAAGCTATAACCTTAACGTCAATTTTATTTATTCGATTTAAAGGTAGTTGGGTCTTATACCTACGGTAGTTGATCGCACCTGCTAACAAAATTCTTTAATAATTCCGTTTCATGTTTTTTGATGGTTTGATCCCCGCAATTTTTTTTGTTTTTCCTTTTTTTACACGGTACGTCAACCTAACTTCTTTGGCCCTGATGGTAGGCAGAGTGGGGTCCAGGTGGTTGACGAGAGTCGATCATCTCTCATTAGTCGACACAATTATGCCGTCCAGTTTAGAATCAGAAATACACAGATTGTTGGCTATTTTTTGGATATAGAGATAGAATGGGTAATAAAATAATAAGGATCATGATCGGTACACAGGTTATAAATTGTACAATTAAGTATATGCAGTATATAATATATATATATATGTACGTATTTAAGTTGAAGTTGATTTTATAGACCCCAGTCTTAATACTTAACGACGTTCAATTAACATCGCGTACACTTGGCAAGTTAATGTATATTATTAGTTATAATCGTAAAGTTTTACAGTATTTTCACTACTCTAGTGGAACAATCACGTTTTAATGAGCCATTTAATACTATAGAGATGTTGTTATTTATTTTAAGAAATCGATTATCGGATCGGGTTAATGAAGATTGGTAACTCGATTAATCGAGTCATTCATGTTGGTTTTAACTGTTATTTTTGATATACTTACTTAAATTAGTCTTTGTAATTTGGTTTTCGGAAGTTTCTTTTTCTCTTTATCCTTTACCAATCAGTTAGATTTTGAGCACTGAGCGGAAATTGAGTCTAGTAAAAAAAATCGAAACGGAGGTCCGCTAATTTTATTACAGGTGCAGTATACATATATTTAATGCATCATTGATTGCTTTGAATCGATTTAAATCGATTTTCCCAATCGATGTTTTAGATTAATCGATCACAAATCATCGTGGTTAGTGCTAAACTACCAATGAGAGCTGTCGCAAGCCGTGCAATAATCTGTCCACTACGTTATGTTTTACAGAACGAATACATTATATACGATTGTGGCGGGGAAAGCGATCCACTTGTCAGATGTACGGCTGTACGGCACAGCTGCCGTTGCTTGGATTGTGGAAAAGAGCGGGAATTTTACAGCGGCGACATCTGGCGTGCAAATTGATTGCTTATGAAATCTGTTTGCGGTAACTTGATTGCAAAGATTAATTGAAAATCGTTTTTCCTTGTATGTAAAACAATTTTATATGAACAATTTAATATTTAAAACTAAAAAATATTGCGGTGGTTTTCTCCAAATTAGTAGTATAAACATTTGGATTCTTGCTACTTAATCTAGACATAGATGATAGTAGTTTAGATTAAAATTTTATAGACAGTCTGCTTTTTAATGTAATTCCTTATGTCCTCATGGTAGAGAGACTACTTAATTTCAATGGCAATTACCGGGAAACAGTCATTAACTCACAAACAAACATTAAATACACAACCTACATGAAATATAATAGGGCAAACTCAATTTTACATTCACAGTTTTACGGTTATAATTTTAATAAACACTTACACCGACTGCCGCTAAATAAATTGAAAATTGAAATGTATTCATAAATTGCACTGGTAATATTAAATATTCCATCAGGCTTCGACTAGAGATATATTGACATAGGCATTTATTAATAAGCAACATTGGAACTTATGGAAAGTTGCGACTCTGCGGCTGTGTTTAATCATTTAACAATACCTGTCCGGCACTTGTTGGCCATTTCTCGTATCGGACACGATTTTGAAAGTGAAACGGACGTGTTTACGATAATAAATCTCTCTAAGTGTTACGGTTCTCAATATTTTTCTTGGTTTGTTGCCAAATCCTCGTGTGTTGGTGGTAGGTCTCTCATATGTGAGAGTCCGCATGGGTAGGTACCACCGCAATGTCTATTTCTGCCGCCAAGCAGCAGTGTATAGTCAGTGTTGTGTTCCGGTTTGAAGGACATTGTAGCCAGTGTAACTACTGGACATAATAAGACTTAACATCTCTTGTCTCAGGATGGCGAGTGCAGTGGAATATCAAAGAATATTTCGTAATTCATGGTGTTGGATGGAGTTTCTACTGTTTATGAGCGGTCTTATAGCTTACCATCAGACGAATGGGAAGCTCGTCCCGTCATTCACAGCAAAAAAAATATATAACCCATTAATAGCAGAATCTGTTCATAGATTTCTACTTATTTTAGAAACGTATAATGTTACGAATTTTCGGGCTTAACTGATTGTCTGATTTTGACAATATTTGGTATGTTTATAGTTTGAAGTCTGGGGATAGATATACGTCAGTTATGATCGTGAAAATGGCTCAAGCGGTTGGAGTTTGAAACAAAGCTAGCGTATGAATATGTTTTTAGTATACACTGATTATATGTATTATCGAAATTATAGCGTGTTTAAATATACACACGTACGCTCATTCATGGATCAAACCCGGGACTCGTCGTTTCACAGTCGGCTCATATCCCATCCACAGAAGTTGTCGATTGTTTTGCACTACTGCGTGGAATGAGTAGAGGTATAAATTGGATCGCGTCGATCGACTAATAAATGTTGTATCATTAGAATCACTTTAATGCCGTGAGTGGGCAGCCAGGCTGTCTGCAAACAGTATTAATGAATGGACTCATTATCAGACTTACCGTGGCTTGAGTTGACGAGGGCACGGCAGTACGATACAGCATTTTTTAATTTTATATTCGAGATGATATTGCTTTAAAACTAAACCCTTAATGGAATAGTGCTAAATATATTCTGAAGTAATCAATAGCTTAGTCAGTCAGTAAAAAATATGTTCGGTATTTAATTTTGAACTAAAATAGTAAAGGTGCGTGACTCTAGAATTGAGAACCGCTGCCCCAACAGTAGGCAGTGTTAAGGTGAATTTTCAAGTGCCCACACAAATCAGACCTCTGTAAAAACTCTAATTAGGTGACATTTCTACAAAAGGGTTTTATTGGGTGCGGTTAAGGCGCGACGCAGACGGTAAAACGTATCAATATTGCGTTGATTATTGAATGATTTCATTCGACCAATTTAATATTTATGAATTGAATTGCGTTTTGCATTGATGGATCGTTTTATTGGTAATACAAATTGTGGTTATACTTCGTCGATATTTTCTTATTGATGTACTTAGAAACAATAATTTTACGGTTACAATGCTGATGTCCGGGAGCTATCGATAAGAGAACTTATTACACGAGATTTTATGAGCTTACTGACATTGTTTCAATTCTTGATTTTATGAGATTTGATTATTGTGTTGCCAGATGAGTTGAAGCTGGGGACACGCCTGATACTTATTTGAGTCTTATTTTGTTAAACTGGCTATAGTTCGTATAATCTGGCAAAATCCTGGCGCTCTTTAAAAATGCTATGTCTTACTGGTCAATATCATCACTACAGCTATGAAAATTTGTAGAAGCTCAAAATAAAATAGATCTTGTATTTTTCAATTACGATATGTTAACTGTACTTTTGTTGTTTAATTTTTTTTTAAATGTGTATATTGTTTCATTAGTTTCATAAAGAAAATGTTATTCAAATTGTTGATTCTGCACATTTCCTCCGAAAGAACACATTATATTATTAATTTGCAACTGTCACTATTCGATAGAAAATTGAATAAGGAAGATTTTGGTAGTTATATTTAAAAAGACCTAAAAGTTTTTTAAGGAAATTTTTCGTAAATCTTTGGATATTCCCGCCCGTAATTGTGCGCCGTAGGTAAAGAATGAATGCTAGAGGAAGTTAGCTCGGGGTCAGGACCTTAAAATTTTGTTTTAAACCAAAGTGTAGGTCAATGTGTGCTTTGTAAAACTCATCGGATACAAAATGTCACGCACATAATTTAATAATTTTATGTATGTACCTTAAGTTCTTCTCCATTATCCATCACTATTAGTTTATTGAGTAAACATTTCCACTATTAAACGCATTGAATTAGCGCTCAATCGGTTGCAAACATCGCCCGGGTGGTCTCTAATGCATGCAGGCCTACTAAGCACTCGGATTAAAATAAATGATTCGCTGCGCAGCTTTTACCAGCCGCGTAAACCAAAAGCCCCCCAGAGAAATGGGCCTTTCTCCGCCGCCCACACATTTCGCTGACAAATGCGTCTAAATAACATCGCCAGTACGTAAGTAGAGCGAGCGGTGTTCGCCTAGCGTCCATTGATGTGCGTTCGAAATCTCATTATTATCCTGTTTGTTTATGGTGTTTGGATTATGAATGTGTTTTGGGTTTCCGAACGGTCTTTGATTATGTGATATTGTGGGGCAATGTTTCTGTATTGTTATTTCGTCTTATAAGCGGGTTTCGTTGATGTCAATGCCAGTGGATTTTATCACCATGCAAGAATGTTAGCTCTCATAAGAACCCATCTAGATAGATTGTATTCAATTCGCACTGCATAAATACTATATCTTTTATTAAAGTATTTGAAATAACATTTGTTACAAATTTGCGCTGTTACACCGGTTATAATTGTTCACTAAAATCTGCTTCAATTAATAAACGCGAGTTATTTCGTTCTTCAATCAACAATCATGACGCGTTAACATGTTTCAAATATACATCTGCGCATTCCCTGAGAGTTTTCTTAGATGATTCATTACCACTCCTTATGTAAATATATCAAATACCTTGGGACCTAAATCTCGCAGAAGTTCGATCGGTATCTAGATCTAACCAAGTTATCCAGTTTTAGCATGGCATTACCGTTTTGATTGATGCCTTCGTTGATTTCTTGTGAGCGTTAGATTTTCTGATGTCGATATTTCTTATATTTTGATTAACGATTTGACAAAGCCGGGGCTGATGGTTTAACGTGTTTAATATTTTAACTATGCGGTCATAGTGACGGCTTAGGGTTGTTAATTATCGGTAAAGACAGTTTTATTCATGGATTGTTTGTCAACAAGGAATATAATAATATTAGAATAATACTGGTGGTAGGTCTCTAATATTTGAGAGTCCGCCTGGGTCTGCTGCTTGGCAGCAGGAATGTCTATTCCTGCCGCCAAGCAGCAGTGTGTAGCTATGATTGTGTTCCGGTTTGAAGGATATTTTATCCAGTGTAACTACTGCATATAATAGGATAAGTCCTAGATGTTAAGACATCTCATGTCTTAGGATGGCGAGCGCAATGGAATACAAAACAATACTTACAAGGTGTTGGATGGTGTTTCTGCTGTTTATGGGCGTATCGTTTGACATCAGGCGAACGGCAAGCTCGTCTCCCACTAAGGCAATAAAAAATATATATACTTATATATATTTACTATGCGCCTGAGTTGCTGAAGACGCCTATATGATACTGTTATAATTAATAACAATTGTATTTCTATAGTTATCGTAGCGATAGTTAGAACATCTGAGTTTTTAATCGTAGTGTGATTATCGCAAGCTCAAATTAACCTACAGTCGATAGTAAAAGAACTAATTTTGAAAACACACAATCTCAGTGCACATGCAATATGAAATCACGTGGAAACGTGATGTTCTGATGAAATCTCACGTACGTTTGATACAGAGTGTTAGTTACGTGTCATGTGAATAATAACGTCACGCTATGCCCTTTTGAGGGTATTTGGTGTAAAGGTTCGGGTATGATTATAGCGAATGTAAAGGGCGGTGTAGTTCATGGTATGTACTGATTTCATTGCCCTGGGAATTTATATTGAAAAACGATGAGATGGGGCAAGGACTATGGATATAAGGGTCTCAATTCCGACGATAGATTATATCGATCGTTGCCAAGCTAATTGACTTAGTGACATGTTTTTTTTTCGAAACATTAAAACTAGTTTAAAAAAACGAAGAAAAATGTGCCGTATCATAATATGAATAAAACTTAACGGCGCTTGTCAATCAGCCTGCCAACAGTCGATATTATATCTTAATGTATTTCGACCGCTCAACGTCTTCCTCTCAAGCTTCTAAATATAAGGAATTTCTTTCCTCGGCAGCGAGAGTCAAAGTACCATATTAGTTCTTCAGCAGTTGGCTACAGCTCCCACTTATCTAAAAAAACTAACTATAAAAATAGTCTTGCATTATTTTTGTACGTGTTCGAAATAAACGCACGGCTGTCGTATATATTACAGCTGTTAATAAGATCCGACTGTTTCAGTGCTATTTTTAAGATAATTTGAAATGTTTATGGAGAAAATGTGTGAACATTCTTTGGATATGAGTTATGTTAAGTGCATTATTTTGTGATTGATATGGTTATTTAATGTTGACTAATATATAATCTAATTTATTTTCTTTTTATTTAAGGAGTCCATTTCCGTCCTTCTGCTTTCACCGGTGTTTATGATATGAATATTATGAAATTGTTGTCTAAACGTAGATTTATTATGTTTTAGTTATTTTCCTTACGAAATATGTTTTCTTAAACATTCGGACTTTATCTTTTAAAGGCTAGAAGTAATGTATTTACATCGAGGCTATGATCGGACTATTATGTGGTAGGGAGCAAGGTGTAATTGCCCCTGGAGTAGGGGCGAAACTACTGCCGTATCAGCCGTATTAGTGATAAAGGGCCCCTGATCTTTAAGGGCTCTTGGCTCATAGTTATATCAAACTAAATGGGCGGCTAAAAATTCGCACCGTCTTAAAGGGCCCCCAAAAAATTTTGATACAGGGCCCCTCTATTGCAAGCTACGCTACTGCCCTAGAGTTTAGACTAAGTAATTTGGTTTTTATCGAGCTGTTGTTTTGTAAACAATTAAATCTAGGTCTTCTGTGAATAACAACAAAATAATCTCATATCAAATGAACTCTGCCAAACATGCCAATAAATTAACTGATCTTAGTGGAGTATCAAGTAGATGATCGACCTCTTTTTTAAATACATTGTTAATGTGAAGTGTTTGCGCATAAATAAACAACCATTTGCTTTGGATACTAATTTATTACTGACTGATGTTAGTTGCGTATCGGCATGACAGTGACAGCTAGTTTTTTTAATAGTTTGCACTCAGGCTGTGAGTGTCATACATATCATTCCTCCACGCTTAATTTGGACACCTGGTAATCAGACATTATATAATATAAATCTATTTTTACAAGGAGAACATACTTACAAAAATACATACACATATAAATTCCACTTATTTCTAGGATATAATATCTTATTCTAATTCAATACAATATTATTGTTTTCTAAATTTATTAAAAGAACTTTTTATAATCTACGATTTTTCTATTGCGTTTCTGGCGTGTCGGAGTGAGCGAAGGTACTGGTACATCTGTGTCAGCGACGTCACGGCACACATTGGTGCTGGTATCACACACAGGTGATCGATCAATCCGACTCTCGTCCACCCCTCCCACAAAATGTCCAGTCGCATTTTCATCTACATTACGTTCAGTATTTGGAGGCAATAGCACATCATTAGGTTCTGCTTCAGATACAGTGACTGACGACTGGCTGACTGGTGCTAAAGGCTGGGCCACAATTGGTAATTTATCTAAAGTTGGAACAGATGGTAATGAAGGAACCTGATGAGACACATTAGGCATATCTTCAAGTTGCCTATTTTTGCCTTTATATCGCATTATCTGGTCAACATGCCTAATGCAGTTCACATTTAATTCATAGATTAAGATTTTGTACATCCTATTTCCTATCTTCTCCTTAATAATACCTAACTTCCATGTTTCATTCCGCGCACTGTACCAGCGGGTCCATACCATGGTACCAATTTCGAAACATCTTTTCCCGGGCATGACTATTGTTTGACCAATATTATTAGGATCGGTAGGTAAAATTAAGTCCAGACGGGAACGTAATTTCCTACCGAACACTAGTTGTGCTGGCGTTTGGCCGGTAGTACAATGCACGGTATTTCTATAACAAAATAAATATTGCAATAACTTTTGCTGTGTCTGGTGTGTGGGTACATTTTCTTTTATAATGCATTTTAACATTTTTTTACAATTTCGTACCGAATTTTCGGCAAGACCATTACTTGGTGGATGGTATATAGGGGTCGTTATGTATTGAATGCCATTAAAATTGCAAAATTGCTTAAATTCGGCCGAATTAATTTTTACGTCATTGTCGGATACCAGCGACTCTGGCAACCCAAAATTCGAAAAAAATGCCTTTAAAGTATCAATCAGCGCACTTGTGGACGTACCGTTACGCATATATATACAATCTAACCATTTAGAATATGCATCTACAAGCACCAAGTATACCTTCTGCCCTATTGTCATGTAGTCGATATGCAAGCGTTGCCAGGCGCGGACAGCAGCCGGCCATGGCGCGGGGCGCCATGGGCGGGGCCCTTGGCGGCGCTGACCGCACACTCACGCAGGTCTCGCACGAGCCTATCCAACGCTCTATATCTTTGTCGATAGATGGCCACCACATCCTACTCCGAGCATTGCTTTTTGTTTTAACGATTCCTAAATGGCTTTCGTGTAATTCTTGTAACATCTTATCTCTCAATGACGACGGTATAACCATTCTGTGTCCCCTAAATAAACACTCATTTTCGACTTGTAAGTCCGATTTACATTGAAAGTATGGCAATATCGATGCACATTTTATTTTACGCGGCCAACCATGTTTCATGTATTTAATTACCGTTTTTAACGTTCTATCACGTTCAGTCATTTGTACAACCTCACTAAAAGTTACGGCCGGCGTTGACGCATCGAGAAACTTAAGCGCATAATAGGTATCTATATCACTATCTACACTATCCGCCGCTGCGCCTTTTAACGGAGCGCGTGAGAAATAATCGGCCACTTGGTTGTTATGGCAAGGAACATATTGCACTATATAATTATAGGCAGACAGAATTATTGCATATCTCTGTAGTCTCAACGCGGTCGTTACGGGTATGCCTGTCTTAGTATTAAAAATTGACACTAAGGGCCTATGATCAGTTTTTAAAATAAATGGATCTGCACGACCATACAAATATTGATGGAAACGCTTAACCCCAAAAATTATAGCTGTTGCTTCTTTCTGAATCTGGCTATAATTTCGTTCACTAGTGCTGAGCGAGCGAGACGCATAAGCCAGCGGTCGCTCGATGCCCGCATCGTCGCGCTGTGATAGCACAGCCCCTAGACCATATGGTCCTGCATCCACTGCCACAAGTAATTGGGCAGTAGGTTCGAAATGAGCGAGGACGCGCTCCGATGCTAATTCGCGCCGAACTGCCGCCATACAACAGCGCTGCCTCTCCCCCCACTGCCAATGTGTTTCACTACGTAATAATTCATGTAACGGACTTAGCATAGATGATGCATTAGGAATGAAATTCCTATAATAATTTACCATCCCCAAAAATCTTTTAACCTCTGTTACGTTAGTCGGTTCTGGGGCATTCAATATAGCCTGTGTTTTATTCGGACATGTTTTTATACCTTTTTTACTAATAACATAACCTAAATATGTGACACTGTCTTTGAAAAATTCGCATTTATTCTTCTCAAGACGCAAACCGGCATCGCGGAGCCTACCTAAGACTTCACTGAGTCTTTTCAGGTGAGTAACTTTATCATGCCCGGTAATACATACATCGTCGAGCCAAATACTGATTCCATCTATTCCTGAAAGAAGAGTTTCCATAGACTTTTGAAAAATTGCAGGCGCATTTGCCAAACCGTATACTAACCTAGTATATTTATATAGTCCCTTATGAGTGTTGATCGTGGTGAGTTCCTGACACGATTCATCTAACATATACTGATTGTAAGCGTTTTTTAAATCTATTTTACTATATTGCTCACCACCCCCAATGTTAGCGAACACCTCTTCGATTCTAGGCAGAGGGTATTTTTCTATGATAAGGTCATTATTGAGCGTAATTGAATAGTCACCAGCGATTTTGACTTGACCATTAGATTTAAGTACGGGCACTATAGGTGTTGCGTATTGTGAATGATTTATGGGAACTAATATGGCTAAGCCTACCAATCTGTTTAATTCACTCTCAACTCTTTCTCTTAGGGCAAAAGGTACAGTGCGTGCTTTAAAAAACTTTGGGGTCACGTTATCCTTCAGTTGCAGATTCACTTTGAATTTATTAAAAGCACCCAATTCATCACGCCACAGGTCCGAAAACTTATCTAATAATTTATGCAAATCTGTATCGAAGGTAAGTGAATGAATACTAGTGGTGATAAATAAATTAAAGGCTAACATAAAATCCCTCCCTAGTAATGGTGGTCCGCCATTATCAATCACAAATATTTTTATGGACTTTTGTTTTTTATTAAATATGGCATTAATAATAAAATAGCCCAAGGGAGTAATTTTATGTCCATTATATAGGCACATTTTAGTATGACTAGGTTCTAGTACATAGTTAGAAAACTTTTCTTTATACAGTTTATCTGAAATTACACAACTGCCAGAACCCGTGTCTAATTCCATAGTGAGGTTTTGATTACCCAAAATGAGATCAATTTTAATAGGTTTATCAGTGACGTACCTTATATTAAAATTTTCGCATTCATCACAAAATGACGTGGTCGGATCATCTAGACCTTGACTATTATCTACGTGGAAAACGCAAGACTTCTTATCACGATTACACACTTTTTTTAAATGTCCTTTTTCACCACACTTTGAACACTTGTAACTTTTGTACCGGCACCTATCACTTGGATGATTTTTTAAACCACACACGGAACAACGCGACGAGTTCGCAGAAATTGTACCGATCGCGCCCGTCGGCCGTGTTTCACCGCGGCCATGTTGTTGGTGAATTTTCACCTTATAAATCGGCTCCTCTTTGTTTGGTACTGTTTCGCTAGTGCCCATCATAACTTTCGCCTCTTTAGCGCAAGCGGCTTGCTCTGCCAATTCAATCGCCCTTGCCAATGTCAACGTGGAAGCGTTCTGCTCGAACAACTTGTCCCGTTCAGGCCCCGAACCCAGACCAAGGACAAAACGATCCCTTAGGTTCGTTTCTAGAGCGGTACCAAATTCGCAATAACTTGCGAGTCCTCTAATTCGCGCCACCCATTCTCCTAACGATTCGCCTGGATTTCTATTTGCTCCAAAAAATTTTGCTTTATCTGCAAAGGAGCATTGTTTCGGTTTAAAATGGCTGTCGAGTAATAATATCAGGTCCAAAAACTTGAGCGAATCCAATTCCTTAGGGTAAGCCAAGTTTCGTAGCAAACGATATGTCTCGTCGGTGAGGTAAGTGAGCAGGATTCCACTTTTGTTTTCCTCTTTTACTTCATTTATTTTCAAAAACTGTGTCAATTTTCCTTTAAATATCTGCCATTCGCCTGTTTTGTGATCGAAATTAGATAAATTTCCGATATAAGACATTTTGCTTTGATTTCTTTATATCGTGGGTAGTCGTTGTACCTCGTCGCCAATGAAGTGTTTGCGCATAAATAAACAACCATTTGCTTTGGATACTAATTTATTACTGACTGACGTTAGCTGCGTATCGGCATGACAGTGACAGCTAGTTTTTTTAATAGTTTGCACTCAGGCTGTGAGTGTCATACATATCATAATGTCTTTCTTAACTTAACAATTTCGTCAGTTTGGTATTCGAAGAAAATCATTTACAAAACATGGTTTTAATTTATTTAACTTTTAAAACATAATTAACGACTATTTGTTTTGCTTTAAAGCAATAATTTTGCTGGCATAGAGACGTTAACAAAATTTTATTTATAACATTATCTTATAAAGTTTATTGGTACGTAATTAAAACGCAGTTATGTCCTTTCATTCTCCAGTTTCGTCCCTATTCTTATAATTTATGAATATAGTATTTACAGTTGGGTTTTACGAGTTTCCACGGCGGACGTGAGGTTTAAAGGGAATTTATATTATTGTCCCGTACACTATAATGGTTTTAATATGGCGGAATGGCGCGAATGTGCCGATCGTGATTAGTTTATTTGCCTCGTCTAATGTTTAGTATTGTCCAATACTTAATATTTAAAATATAGATTTTCTATTAATACATAATCTGAACGCTCGAAACTGTACTGATTAGGACAAGAGCATTTAATAAGCATAAATATTGACGGTTGACTGGTAGAGAATGCCTCCAGCATTAAGTCCGCCATTATACATTGATGTATAAGAAGTGTGAAAATTAATTAAATAAATATTAAAAAGAATTAATATTTCCTTGCACAGGAGAAGGAAGATTGAGACGAGTTACGAGCAAAATTTCAAATCGTTTGGTTGGAAATTGCTCGGCGATTAAGTATGCGTACTTAAAGTGCTACACAGGCGAAAAGGCTCGAACAAGCTCGCGTATTTACTCGAGCGTCTGTCACATTTAGTGTTTCCAACTGCCAAGACTTCCACAACACACTAAGTGCATGGCAGTTAGTGTATTTATCTTATTCTAATATGTTTATTATCAGTATTTAAAATAATATAATTACACAAAAATAAATATACGTTAATGGACGTATCCGTTAACGCATAGATAAACGTGTCGATACGTTACAGCTCCGTACGACGTATTATCACGTCCTACCGGATATTTTGGACAATTCTAATGGTTCGGATGATTTTAGAGCAGTTCGTTCTCTAATTAGGCAACAAAGTTGTTTATGTTCTATTTTTAACTTTATGATTTTAATTTGAATTCTTTTTGATATCTTTCGTAATTTATATTTATATTACAATTAGGTAGAGATTGTGACTTTGTTTGTAATTTGTAAGTTTATAGGGGCTAGTCTCAGGAACTATAAAACGATTTTTGAAAGTTCTATCGCCAATAGGAAAATACATTACTTTCGAGTGCTATTTTATACTGGGAAAATATTTATCACACACAGTTTACACGCGTGCGCAGCCGTGGGCAAAAGCGATACAACATAATCTCAGAACGTCTTGATGTTGCACACATCAACCGACTGAATTATAAACTTCCTATACCTCTGTATTACTTAAACAATGTCTTGTCGTATTAAGATTCCTATAGCGTTAGAAGAAGCTAGACGAAGCGATGTTTAACTATGACAGACGTAAACAACCTTTATTAATTGATTGGTTCGTAACCGAATTTCGGCAACGGCGGCCTGAGTGGAGATCAGCCATCACTCCCTTTTCTTGCACTGTCATAGTTCAGTGAGACGGCAATCCGACATGACCAGAGAGAGATCAGGCGCAGGACCAACGGCTTTTCGCGCTTTCCGAGACACGGAGGTATCACGCCGCCAACTTCTTGACTCCGAGCTGCGACTAAGTAATTTTTTTAAAACCGAACCCAGTCACAATTACTTTCGTCGAACCCGGGATTCGAACCCAGGACCTCAGCGCAGTAGTTTTACTTGTACTGTGTACAATTACAACTACGCCACCGAGACAATTTATTTATTATTAAGTTGGTAAGTCTAAAAGTTGCAATAAAACGCGCCCATATATATTGCGCGCCAATTAAAACACGAAATGTATGTATTTAATTATAGAAACAACTAGTGTTATGTACCGGCTGATATATGTCCGCTCCACGTTTCACTCTGAACTGAGTGAAAACCATTTTCACTTCGATTCTAGCTAATATAATAAACCGGACGCGATTCGTGTGTTTATTTCATTGCGGGTAGTTGGTAAACGATTAAAATTTAAATGGTCGTGTGTGTGTCAAGCAGTGTGCAAGCGCATTTACAGAGTAAAAGAGACGCTTGGTCTTAGAGATTGCCACGACTGGGGTCAAATATGCTTGTCATTTAAAATGTCCTCATTACGCTCAAAATTAACATGACATAATGAGTTAACTTCCGATTGTCATATAATATCAGTAGAATAGTATTTACAAAATGTAACTTAATCACCGTTACTATGATAGTCACGCAACACGAACGTTCGCGTCTCCACTCGTCAAATGCGATTATTCGGCTTTAATTGGCCGTCACGGTCCACACGATTATTGAAACTGATAGCTACCGTATAATCAACATATTCAAATCTCACAAACTTATTCCATAATAGCGTAAATTTCAAATTTATTGCAATCGATTATCTCCGAAAGATGTAAATTTTAAAGCAACTCTGCGTAAAGGTCAACTTTGTTTGTATTCAAAGAAAACATAAATACTCAAACATTAATAACACTTCAATCAAAATATACACATTTAACATCCAACTATGAGAGCGTAACTCACCAATTACTCGCAAACAACGGCCGCTAATAAATAACAATGATTGAACGCGATGCGGTGACAGTTGAAATCGCGTTAGTGTAGAGGAAACGAGCGAGTTTAATATCACACTGGCCGTATGAAACGGTGAAAACTGGTGGGTAACAACCGTCGGTGTAATGTCAGACGAGTTTGCTAATTGGTCGTGTAATTTTACTGTCGCATTCGAATATCGAACGCGTCGTAAAGCGAACTCATTTTGTTCGCACCTCGCAAATGATTCATAAATCACAGGAGAGAACGTGCGGTAGTGGTTATTTGTTATATGTAGGACTGGGTGATGATGTACCGTACATGCTCAGAAACTGTATTTACATTACACAATTGATGGCGTGTGCTGCGTTGATGGACAATAAATAAACATATTACTTTTGATTCCAAAAAAGTTTCTTTTAAAAAGGGCACGATCGCCAGTTGGGCTGACTGCCTGTAAAGAGTAGCAATGAACAAAATTACAAAATAATTAAAGTAAATATACAAATAAATTTTTTTTTTTAACCAAAATTGAACCTAAATATTTGATATTTCTTTCAATCAAATCATTCGATCTTACGAATGTGTCGAGACGGTGTTTTGAAAACACAATTAACAAAGTTTATTTGCAATGTTAAGTAGAAGCTTAGAATTCTGACGGTAATACAGACATTGATAGCTTTATTGTTACTGTCTTCAGACAGCCGGGAGACTGAAGCAATCTAGACACAATACAGGCAATTAACTAAAGGATGGTTTACAAACCGTAATGTATAGACTCGGACAATTCGCATAGTCTCAATCTGCTATAGAATGTTTGCATGACGTCATTAATTTGAAATTGTTGATGATTGTTTTGCACAAAAGCACCAATGACTGCTATTTTAGCTGCCATTTACAATCCGTACCCCATTCGCTTTGAATCCGTCGCGAAAATGAACCAATCAGATCAAAGTTTTTTTGACATCGACACATGACTTGTTGTGATTGGTTTATTTTTGGGATCAGACCGATGATTAAAAACGGGATCGCTTATTGAAAAAAATGTTTTTGTATTTACGCCACAAACTTTGAGTTCTCATGATAAAAATTATCAGAGATTGCTCCTAGCCCATCTGAGCTTGTTTTGATGTGCATGGTTTCTTTGTTATTTTTAATCTTTAGTTATCGGTTGATACGATATCGCCTACGGGTCGCCCGCTAATTATAATTAACGCAATTGTGAAAATAGATCAACAACTTCGTTTTATTCGCAGGTTCAATTCTAAGCTATCTTTTATCCATTTTACAGATTAATGGCCTATTCTAATAAACGATCCCAAACTTAAGTTTCAAACCGATTCAAATAATAAACCAACCACATTAAATAATTCATAAACATGTCAAAAAATCTTGATCCTCTGGTAATTTTTTGCCATCGATCGAAAAAAACAGCTACAGTTTAAACCAGTCTAAAAAGATCCTTGCAATTAAACGAACGTAACCGAGCACGATCTCTATCACGCGTCCCATCACGTTTGATGATCCGATGTGTGGTGATTTAATACCCGTAGTTGGTTACTTTCACGCAGGAAGCGTCTCTGCCAGCCCCCGCTCACTTGAGCTTTCCAAATTGTTTATATTTATTATATTATTGGAAAGTTCAATACGTAAATAATGTATCGTGTCATTGCTGGATCATTTGTTTGGCATGTTGGATATGAATAATTTGTACGATGGGGATTGATTTGCTTGTTGTAATAAAATACATTAGAAGTGATGGTTAGGCTGGAATAAATTAATGTATAAGCTTTTAGGTAGTGTAAATATTAACGTGGCAGTCAAGCTATGGTTGGTTTTTTAACAAGAATGGATTATCGACTATAGCATAGTTGGGCGTGGAACAGTCGAGATGAATGTCCGCAGGTTTAAAACCCAAGGGCATGCACCTCTGACTTTTCTAAAGTTATGTGAGTATTCTTTGTGAATTATCACTTGTTTTGGTGGTGAAGGAAAATATCGTGAAGAAATATGTATGTCTGATAAGTTTTTTATAAGAATTTGGAGGGTATGTAAAGTATGCCAATACGCACTAGGCCAGCGTGGTTGACTAAGGCCTATTCCCTCTCTGCTGTAGAGTAGGGTCGTGCCCATCAGTGGAACAGGGCGACATACAATACATAGCTAATGTTATATAAACGTGAATTGTACAATATTCGCTGAAAATAACTGAAACTTTATTTTGTTATTGTGTTTCTTGTGTTCAGTTATGATGCATGACGTCAATCGCTTTAAGGGTCACAATGCTTTGCGCAACAGCAGTACCTCTGCCATTAACGGTGTTCAAGAGCAGTGGTGATCATTTGTCATGAAGAGTTATAAGCATACTGATGATATACTAAGAATGCATTACCTATGCAGGTACTGCTCGACACAAAAATATTGTTCTTTTGTTCATATCTGAAGTATATTTAGTATTATATGCAGTAGCTAGTTCCAAAATTTCTCTACTCCTTTCTTCTAATTCTTTTCTTATCCCGTTTTGATAAGGCCTCAGTGCATCACTCTACAAGCAAGTCGCAAAAACTATTTGACTTCGTTTCTACGGTCAGTGATCTATCTTACATCAACCTCATCTCAGGCAAGATCTCTCCACGCACTGCATAAAATATCTATCAAGTGTTTAGTAGTGAAATCCTGACATTTTATAGTTAGTAAATATTTACCAAAGTCACTTGTAAGTTGGCATTGTTTGCGTGGGTTAGACTGCAATAGAGAATGTTAGTTCCATAATTTCCCATTTCATGAGATTTACTATGTCCACTTTGGTGTCGATCGATTTGGTGTAAAAATGCTTATATTAATACCTTACTTTAGTAGTAAAGTTCTCTTGATGAATGGTTATGGTCTAGGAATTGCTAAAACCGTTGTTTTCTTTGAGTTAGGAGATTACAAATATACCGGCGCGGCGATCTAAGCGCACTTAAAAATTGTCGGAATCAGTGTCGTTTAGTTAACTTAGAACTTTTATCTTTGTTCGAGGGTGGTGTAAACACATTCGTCAATAAATACGGACGTGGTTGTCAATTTTACAGACAATAATAAAATTAACTATTAAAATTAAAGCATTTAAATAAACGGGATGTACTTTTCGGAATTGCTCAGAAAATTCAGCATCATATGAAAACACTGACAAAAGGCTCCGACCAGACATTAGCTGATTGTAGAAATGAAAGAAAAAGAGCAGTATTTTACATAGCGTTTTGTATTAAACAGCTCATAGATATTTATGCGAAAAGCATTAATACTGTATCGGTGGCAACCCTTATCATAGCATATTATTATGTTCGGTACTAAACAAAAAGATATTTAAGTATCGATTGATTGAACTAACATGGACACACAAGGCGCTAATCACCTAACGATTGAAAAAACAGTGTTAATAACATCACTTTCAGCGTTAGGACAGTGGCATACCAGATATGAACTAGTGACATGCTGGAGGCAAAATCACGGTCTGTGTAACGATCAGAAGCATAACTGCTAATCGGCTGTACCATCTTAAGAGGTGGGTATCAGTGGCGAAGTGTCCACATAACCTGATTCTTGATGCTTCCCTTTTGTAAATTATGTAAAGTCTAATTAACATTGAAACGCTTTGCAGACCGCATTTATGCATGTTAGTAGTACTTTTATGTTGTATAGGGTTCCCTTTTAGAAAATGTCACCCTTCGATACTGGTGGGTATATTATGATGCTTAGGTTATGAAACGCGATGGACCATGGGAAGAAGAGATCTTGGCTTTTCCTTAAAGTTCGAAGTAGGCACAAGAACACAGTTTGTTAAAACAGTCTTCAACATTTCTATTCCGTCCTAAACATCTAGACAGTTTTCTGAACCTATTGTGACCTTTTTGGAGCAATGGGTATGGATTTATTGAACTAGGTCATCTCGAGACTTATGACTTCAACTTCCGATATGCACGCTACATCACACAAAAAATATAACACAGTGTGCCCTTACCCCGAGCAAGTAATTATCAGTGGCGCAATCATCGGCCTCAATCAATACACTTCCGAATCATTAATCATCATTAATTCCGCCACGAGATGCGCAGCCTCCCTGCTTTCACTCCCGCGTTCGCGCGTTCGTGTGTGCCCGTCATTTTTGTTACCGATTGTTTGAAAGCTATTAGCTAGATTTCCATCTCGTCATCTATCTGTTTTACTATTTTTGTCAGCTAAAGATAGATTAATGCTCTGAAAGATTGGGCAAGATTCGCCGATTGGTATCATTTGCATATTATCGTCGTAACCACGACCTAACTTATATAGATGTTATTTATTATTATTATGTATAAATTTTCTAGAATCGATAGCCACCTTATTACACACGCAAGACCTGTCAAAGATGGTAGTTGTAACAGCTCGTTTTTCGGCGAATCTTGGTATAAACAACAAGAATGGACATAATTATAGCAATCGTCGACGAACTTTTTAAAAGAAAGAAGTAATGAAAATATTTTTTATCCTTCTTTTAAGTAACACTGGTTGTCGTGACTTTTTTCAGCAATATAATATCGATTATGATATTACGTCTAATCACGTAATGCCATTTAATTCAGCGTAGACAAGACAAATCATTATTTTTTTTTCTGCCGTCTACGTCGTGAGAAAGTTTGTGATGTAATTTGTATTGAATGGCTTGCTGAATATAGGCGGTCTCTGACTGAATGATATACCTAGTCTTGCCATAAATATTGTAATAAAGAAAAAAGAAAATTGTTAACTGCAAATAACATTTATTACTTTTACAGTGTGTCAGTTTAATACATAAATATAAAACAATTAAAAATATAAAAAGCTTATTCGAAGTGGTCTCCATTGGCTGCAATACAGTCCTTTAAACGATGAGGCCAGTTATCAATAGAAGCACGCACTCTTTCCATGGGAAAATTCTTCACTGCCAATCGTATAGATTGTTTTAGGGACTCCAAATTATCATGGCGTTTAGAGCAAGCTGTACTCTCTAAAACTGACCACAAATCATAATCCAGCGGATTAAGATCGGGACTAGACGACGGCCAGTCTTCAGCTCTGATGAAGTCCGAAACGTTCGATTCCAACCAAGACTGCGTGGACCGAGCTTTATGACCCGGCGCCGAGTCTTGCTGGAAGGACCATACTTGGTTATTGAACATGGTGATGTTAAGGGGCTTAACTACCTTCTCAAGAATGGTATCTTGATACACTTGTGCCGATGTTTTGATACCTTTTTCACAAAAATATGGCTCAGTCACTCCTTCATAGCTAACACCCCACCAAACCATCACTGAAGTCGGATAATGTCCACGTTGCACTCTGTCGACTAATTGGGAAGCTTCCTTAGAGCTTTGAGCATAAATACGGTCATTTTGTTTGTTAAAATGTTGCTCAATTGTAAAAATTTTCTCATCCGTAAACAAAATTTTTCTGTGACCTCCCTTTGCGTACCGCTTCAGTAGTTGTTTCGATTTTACCACCCTATTCTTCTTTAAATTATCAGTTAAGAAATGGCCAGTGCGTCTCTTATAGGCTGCAAGTCCTAAGTCATCTTTTAAAATACGCGACATGGTTCTAGGTGCTATCTTCATTTCCCGAGATAAAATCTTTTGCTTTCGGACAGGATTTCTTCGAATTCTTTCCCTTACTGCTTTGACCACCTTTTTCGTACGAACACTACGTGGACGGCCAGATCTTTTCTGTCACAAACAGAGGAGGTCTCATTGTACCTATTAATAGCCCGGTACACAAACATTTTACTAATACCAAGTGTATGGAGAGTTTTAAAAATTGCATTTGGCTCCATACCTACTTTGTGTAATGCTATCACAGCGATTCGGTTCTCTTTATCACCCCACACCATTTTAATATCGCAAAATATTTTACAATGTATTGGCGCCAAAATGAGAAAACACAATGAACAATCGTATAAAAATGACAGATTCGAAATTCAAATGTAATATTTTTTTATAATTAAGTGTAACAGTATTTATGGCCAGACTAAGTATATCAAATATTATCTATTGTGCTTTTGGATATTTCGATTAGTATTTAGTATCGACTGTGGGATGTGTTTGGTGATAGTATACGTGATGAGGGCTCTAGAAGTTGGTGGAGTTTGAGATGATAAAAGAAAAATTAAGGATAAAGCAATAGTATACGTGATGATGGCTCTAGAAGTTGGTGGAGTTCGAGATGATACAAGAAAAATGGAGGATAAGGCAATAGTATACGTGATAAGGGCTCTAGAGGATGGTGGAGTTTGAGATGATACAAGAACTAGATGTAAATATGTCGTAGATGGTTAATTATATGCTCTGTGATTTTGTGTATTCTTTTTAGCAGTAAACAATATGATTAAGGATCCCGATGACTAAACAAGTCATCGGGATCCTTATGCCATACTACTTCGAAACAAATCATTAATTACATTTATTAATAAAAATAGTTTAGTGTAAAGCTCTGTAGAATTCGGCAGACTGCTTGATGCAGACAATGAAAGGGAGCAGAATAAAAGGCACTTTGAAATAGAGATTAATAATAAACCAGTAAAATAAATAATCCAAGAAATCACTCCTCAGAGCATTATGGTGATACAAGCACTGGTAATGGAGTGTTGTTATCCATTACGATATGATTGTTGTGGCGACGGGAGCCCGGATCGATAAAGGCTGGCCACGAGCCAATAACAGCCTCTTGTTGAAGTCGGCTATTCAGTGATAGCATTGTAAACAGTTTGGTGTGGAAGTTTCGTATGAAAAACTCGACATCACTTAAAGGTTTTCTGGAAATGGCTTCGGAAGTAGCTAAATCTTTTAATACTCAACGTTCTGTCAAAAAAATGATTATAAATTTTCAAGAGTTGAAAATCATTAATATGATGGCATTATGGGTACATAAAAAAGCCACAAAAACATTCAACATCGTTCATAATTCATCGGATACAGTAACAAACATTGTGGTTGAAGGAATTATTCATCTACTCGCAAAAACACGCAATGTTGCAACGCTTGGTAAAAACATACGCGAGGCTTTACATTCGTGATATCATACATTAACTCAGTCATGTAGTCGTGGACAGCTACATGAACACTAAATTTATGGAAGGAAAGTGTATTTTTTCTATGACGAGACGAGCAAATTGCTCGTCCGATGGTATGTATGAATGTCAATCAACTGCAGCACCAACTAACTTTATAGACAAATTTTGCTGCATTGCGTTTAATTTTAGCTCATTCTGGAAATCTTTCATACCGGAGTACAATAGTCTGACACACTACTGCTTGGTGGTAGAAAGAGACAAATTATTACAATCAAATACTATATTGATAAAGACGAAATTAAAGATATCACATTATTATATTACAAGCAGCGATAGCCTAGTTGAGAGTGGAACGGACTGCCGAGACTAATATCCACAGGTTCAAACCCAAGGGCACACACCTCTGACTTTTCTAAAGTTATATGTGTATTATTAGTGAATTATCGCTTGCTTTGACAGCGAAGAAAAACATCGTGAAGAAACCTGAACACCTGATAACTTCTCTATATGAAGTCTGCTAATCCGTACTAGCCTAGCGTGGTGGACTAAGGCCTAATCCTTCTCAGTAGCAGAAGAGGCCCGTGCTCAGCAGTGTAACAGTATATAATACAGGGCTGATACTATACTACTATAACAACCACTTTTTTCGATAAATGTCTCATTCTTAATCTTTGACCCGATCCCCGGAATAAACCAATCGAAAGTAGTCATTTCAAGTTCGAAAAAAAATATTCGAATTGGTTCATTTTTACGCTTGATCGAAAAAAGCGATCAAGATTGTTTATTGGAAACCATAAATCGTTTAATACAACGTTCTCCACTCTCCAGGTTTATCGTTTCGTACAAATAGAAATATGAAAATAATTTTCCTACGTAATTTATATTATTATCAACCTTATCGCTTTGTAGAATGTTAAAATGTATGTTTTTATTAATTAAGCCGTCTAGTACGAGATATGATAACGGAATCTTGCAACAACACAGTATCTGGCTCGGACCGCTACAAATGTAAACATGGCATTATTGTTACCTATATTGTTAACATATCAGACAAAGGTAATAACGTCTGGATATAAGTTTATTGTGTTTATGTAGCATGTAAGTAGAGTTGTATTTATTCAGATTTTAATATCACTACGGCCCAAAACACAAATTTTGACGGAGACTTGCGCTTGTATTGCGTCTTTAATTCCTATGTTGTTTATTCGTACTAAGCACCAATAGATTGTTATGAAAGTCACAACGTTCTTTATTTTCCCTAATTTGAAATTCTCCATTTACATTCAGATTTGGGAAGTTTTGGGAAGAAAGATTCAGAAGCTGCTATCGTCAAAGAAGCAGTTAATTTATTATGTAACTAAAACAATGATTAAACTGTAGCATGCCCAAACATCGCGTAAGAGATCGCGGCACGCGGCCAAAACAACACGCGTGCATCGCTAATGCCAATGCATTGCATAGGTGTTGAAAAATACGACAAATGTGAGTGGAATATAAATATGATGTGGCTGATATCGAAGTTGTTGAGATAAAGATTGATGCTGATGCTTTGTTTCGGCGCAGTTTGTATGTAAAAGTATTAATTTAAACTTCTTCGCATTTGCATCATCATTAGCCCGTTGCAGTCCTCTGCCGGACATAGGGCTCTTCCAAGGTACGTCACAGTGCCTGGTCTCTTTCTTTATGCATCCAGTCGCTGCCGGCCCTCTTGTGTAAGTCATCTGGCCAGAGGGCGTCCCAGGCTACGTTTGCTAAGACGCGGTCTCTACTCCACGCTTACTCCAGCGGTTATCTATTCTGCGACGTATGTGGCCAGCCCATTGCTTCTTCAAATTACTAATTTAAAATGATTAATTTGCGTTTTATTTCTTTCAAAGCGCGTCTGCTCGATTAAAAAAGCGTCGTGTGTAGGCTGTAATAAGATAAAAAATTCATCTATTTTAATTATGTTGGCGCCTTGGTAATTCTTGTATCATCAAAGTCAAACAAAAACTGGCATGTGGTCGCCGTAAACGTAATTACGTGTGCAAGTTACATTTTAATGTTATTCTTGCTAGATTGAGCAATGTATGTATAAACATTCATGAATTATTTATATTATAAAGTCGAAGTTTTTCATTGTCTGTTTGAGTACGTCAATAACTGAAACTATTAGTCTAATTGTAATGACTCTTTCTCCAATAGGAATAAGAGCGATGGTTGCAAGAATTATATAGAGCCTTAGCCTGTCTTATTTTGAATGACCTCGTAATGCGAAATGTTTGATCGTATATGTTATGAACTATTGTAGATAGATATAAGTTGAGGTAATACTCGTAAAACCCCAGTTTATGAGCATACGGTCAATGACATCGAAATGCATTGAGAAAGGTTTGACCATGAATGCTTACAAAAATATGGATAGTCTGTGGGTGGAATTGACTGTTATGAATGGAGAGATTTAAATTGAACGTTGTGATCAGAAAAGGAAAATATATTTTGGAGTAACGGTAATTAAATCTGAACAAAAGAGAAGAATACAGTTCCACGTAAAATTTTATTATAGAGAAGAAAGAAAGAAAAATATTTGATTAGTCACGGACACAACTGACACACAAAAGCATTAAAAAATCAAATACTATTATCTCAGCGTAACGCTCAGTTTGCAACATAGAGAAGAGAAGAGAAGGTATACGGAGACAATCTTCGTAGCAAGCAGTATGCTTCTGTCTGCTCACCGCACACCGTTCACATTTCTCCTTCACATAGAAACATAAACGTTCTCTCATCCGTAAAGGTGTGGATATGACGTTCGGTTATTAGTAGTATTTAAAGACAATTTTTCCCTCCACTCTGCTCTTCTCTTTAATGAAAGTCTTATAGATATATGCAATAGTAGAAGACCCTCTCTAATGTAGAAGAATACAATTTATTGTGCTAATAATAAAAATTATATATTAATGCGTCCTTACAGTAGAAGAATACAGTCGATTTCATTGTGTTATTAGGAGAAATTAAGGCGTTAATAATTTTTGTGTTTCGCTTTTCGCCTCGGTCAAAGCGAAAATGTTTACATTTCTTAAGCTTACACGCCCGCAATAACTTGTTACGATTCCTCTTTGTTACTGTATAATGTTTGCATGAATTGCGAGTGTTTGTCGCGAAATGTTTAAATAGAAGTAACAAAGAATCAGTGAGTGACTAACACACTTCTATCTTTGAACAAAGATAGTATTTTGAGTTTAACATTGCTTAGAATACTTTTGTTCTTTTTACATACTTCTCTGACATTGTACCATTAGTAACAGTGTATTAAACTAGCGTGCCAGGGTAAATAGAATATGTCTTGCATCCTCATCTTTGGTGAGGCGTCTTCTTCTCAATTCGTATCTGTCCTACCAATGTTATAAATTAAAAAAATGGGGCGATGTTTATTATAAGTTAACACAAACCGCAGATAGGGTTTGGATAGATGGAACAAAGATAGGCAATGTGTTTCTAAAAGAGTGACTAGGTTAAATAGAGAAGAATTTTCACGCGGGCCAAGACACAAACAACAGATAGTCCTGCAATATCTGTGAGCACGTGTATATTTTCACGTCGCCTTTCTTTTATATCCCAGATAATAAAAGCCACATCATGTATAGATAAATACGTTTCAAACATTCCCCTGCGCCGTTTATCTTATCTCCACTCTTTAAAACTCATCAATACATTGATAACGTCAATATCTAGATTAATTGCGACTGCGTATCTGAAATATTTTATTAATCTGTCATTTCAGTTAATATCTGAATACTGAATATCGATATGTCCTTGAAATTTTTTAATGGCATAGCAGCTCGCATGCCATGCCATATTGCCGCAGAGATATGTTCATGGAAATACGTATGGAGTTTTATGGTAGTCTATAGGTAGGTGAGCAGGCGGGTGAACATATGGTAAGTGAATAGTATCCTCAAGTCACGGGGTTATATCTAAAACTGCCAGAGAAATTCGAGCCGCTTTGCCGATCATCAAGCAAAGGGAGGCTAATAATTAAGTCAGGTCCTCTCTTTCTACCTATGTTTAACTGACCTCGATGCTTAAAAGGAATGATGATTACTGGATCTAGATTGTAGAATTGTATTGGACTTAATATTCTTCAAACTCTTCCAGTCTGCGATCTCTTATTGATAGGGGCAGTAATCAAAATTCATAAAAATATTTGTGTCATTCATGAGCTAAATTAAATGAGAACGCTTCCAATTCAATGGTCCCTTGCCAACATGAACTAAAATGATATCAAATCGCGTTATTCCCACACATAACCATCTCATTAACGCGCACAAATTAACAAGAGTAACGAGATATGGTGGTAAAATTAGCAAGTGCACTCAGTGACTCACAAAGGCTGAACACGAACGATAATTGTGACCGATCTAAACATACTGCGGTGTCTTTGTCCTCAAATACGAATGATCCTGTAGGAATGACTTGTTTCCCGGCCTGGTGTGCTGGATGTGTTAGTGAACCTAGGGCACACGTCCGATGTAGTGAGAAATTTTAATTTATTTTTTATTGCTTTGAATAATGAGACGAGCTTGCTGTTCGCGTCATGGTAAGCGATCCGACCTCCAATAAACAGTAGAAACACCATCAAGCACCTTGAATTACAAAGTATTGTTTGGTATTCCACTGCGCTGGTCATCCAGAGACATGAGATGTTAAGTCTTATGTCCTGTAGTTACACTGGATACAAATTTCTTCAAACTGGGGCGCAACAGTGACTACACACTGCTGCTTGGCGCCAGAAATAGACATTGCGGTGGTACCTACCAAGGCGGACTCTCACATATGAGATACCTACCACCAGTAATTATTTGCTTCACAAAACAAGATTTAGAGTACGGAAACTGCAATCTGAAGTATATAAGTTGTTGGGTATTTTTATCAATCTAAATTAAACTGAACATTTTCTTCTTCTTCGTTCTTTATGTTTTAGAACATAAATTGCATTTTGAAAGGGTAACTGAAAGAGACACGGAATACCCGAACGCCATCTAAGTTATAAAAAAAACTGGTGCAAACGCAATTAGGAATTAAATACTTACATAAAATTTTTAGGAAAGCATTATTATTTGTAAATCGATGTTGATTGATGATCAATTATGATTGTTTGTTACCAATCAAATAACATGTTCATAGTAAAAGCAATTAGAAATGTTAAGTGACACGCATAGTCTGGCTGGGCTCACCAAAACATGTGCTCTCTATGTCGTTTTAGATTCCACGCGGAATATTTGTGACGCACGAACCACGTCAATACATGACATATTAATAAAGTAAATAAATATCGATGCAATGGAATGCAATTGAATTTTCCTATTATTTTTATATTGTAATTAGTTATTGATATTTAGTATCTTTACAATTTCTATTGTATTTCCCTTTCTTATGTTTGATTGTTTATTGCGAAACCTGATTAAATCCACGCGGAATAGTTAATTTCTATCCAAGGTCCACGAGATTGAACTTAACATCGTCTGCACTATAGCGAGAACCTCCTTGCCCTAATTACGTATTGGTTGGTTTGTTTGAAACACCATGTCTATCATACAATGCAGGTGCCAAGTTTCGGCTATGCCAAAATGAATAACGCTAACACCACTGACACACTGTGTTGATGACCTTACAGCCTTAATTACGTGTATTAAGATGCGGAGGTCGTTGAACCGAAAACGTTACGGATTATTTATAGGACGGGGAAGTTGCTTTCGTGCGCCCGCGCATCTGTCGTTTACGTTCGAGTATTTTTTATGTCATTGTTTTTTTTGGTGTTTTTGTGCCGTATTTGGTTGGTAATTATGATTTGTTCCAAGGTTTGTTGGCATGCTGACTGAAGGGATATTGATTGTTTAAGGAAGTTATGTTAATGCACTTTGTCTTTTCTTAATTTTTAAGATGTTTATGTGAATGAATGAATCATAATTTAGGGTTTCATGTTATAGTTTACTTTTGTTACAAACGTTTTAAAAAACTTTAAACAAATTCAAGATATCCCAATATTGATAATTACAATTAATATGATTAAGTCACTTAACATATAAAAGTCACTATAGACATGCGTAATTTTCATTAAAAATATGACCTAATTAACGTTCGTTGGGTTTACTTTTGCGTAGATCTTATACGAAACAGCGAAAGTATTGTTGAAAGTAAAATCAAATAATGAAGCAATAACATTTTTATTTGTTTTACAATTACAGAAAAGTTCACGGCACCGGCTAATGCAGTCTCCAGACATTTTAATTGCATCATATTTGACTTTCACTCAATCATTCGTTCACTGTCTTTGAAGGTGTATGACAGGCGTGAAATATTAAGACCACTGAGTATTATATTAGAATAAAATTGTTTCTTCTCTATCTGATTCACATGTTACAGTTTTGTAATGTAACTAATTTGTATTTTATTTTAGTCGTGATTGTTTTGAAGAGGTATTGATTGTAATGGATGTTATTATGATCTGGGTTTTTGACTGATATTAATGGGAATTTAATGCGTATATTAAACTAGCTATAGTTTTTGTTCGCTTGAGTCTAAACTGTTTTTTAGGTTTCAATAATACATTAAGAAAAAGTCTTCTACAGCAGTTGAAGATTATTAATTAAATGCTGTGCTAATTATCGTATTGTATCTTTTTAATCAGTTTTAAAAAATATTCATTAATCTTCTCAATCTTCATTAAAATCATCATTATTTTTGTAATTCGCTGCAACCTCCATTCGACTTTTCGTTCATCGCGACTTTTACTTAATTCAAAACTAATAACCCATTGTACGTAGTTAATGATTAATATTCTTACATTATATAAAACTTTCACCAGGTTGCGATGTATATTTTCCTCTTACCTGTAATTCGTGATTCGGTGGGCTAAGCGCAGGCATTCTAGTACTGAAATAGCTTAGTTTCTTTCTTCAAAGATGCCGCTGTGCTTTCCGAGTTTGAATATAACAGCGGCATTCGATAACGAGTCGGATCGGCTGTTTAAACATTTCACATCGTTGTTGCTTCGATGGCGTTCAATCATGGTATTCACGAGCAGTAAATGTTCAGAAATGTGCCAATCTTGTATATTTTCTAAATTGTTAGATAGGTTCCACGAATTCGTAAGCGTCTCTGGTGTTGAAGCACTGTAGCGTTCCAGTTTAGTGAAGATAGGTTGGGCATTATGAGCCTTATCTAATTTCCGAAAATGAAGTGTTCAATGCGACGCATTTCTTTGGATTTTAATTCAAAGTCATTGCTACTGTATATGGGAAGTCGTAACTGACCGTTAAATGCTTTTTCCCTTACTCCTTCCTCCAATTGCCCTTAACCCGTTTGAATGTGGGGTTGGCGCAACAGTTTTTCAATGATGTTGTATCCATATGGTTTAATTTCTACTACTGTTAGCCCTATAGACGTCAATCCCTTCCTCATGGTCCTAACCTCTTGTCATACTGTAAGAAAATATATCGCGATCTGGAATATATACAGGGTGATTGTATAACGTATCTTCTCTGTAATAAGATCAAAAGTCACGTGCACATCGCCTCGTGTTATAGAACGTGCTGCGTTGTGTACAGATTCATGCAGATTTACATTGTGCGAGCTTCGGGATTAGTGTGTTTGGCGCGTTTGTTTTCTCTGCGTTTGAATGAAGTTGGCAGCGGTATTACCTCTACAGCCACGTTAGGCCTTGTCAGGTGGTTTGTTTAGGTGTCATTTTTGTTCTGATGAACATGAGTGAGTCTATTGCTAAATAAAAAGTATCAACTTTTTATTATAACTTTTTATTTTATAAAAAAGACGAGGTAATCAAAATTAGTGCTATAAATTACGAAATATTGAATTTCCTAATGTAGTTTCTCTTTATTAACAATAGAACTTGGCTCAAACGTCACGATTCCGACATTGTTGCATTACGATATGGTTTTAGTAGCAACTGATGGTTCATTGGAATTATTGAAAGGAACAACATAAATAATGGTACGTGAATATAATTCATTCGCTTTGACATTTATTGAAAGGAAAATGGAAGCGCATGAATACGAAATTTCCGAGCATTTACTGATTTGTTTGCGGTGTTTCCTTTAGATAGTTCTGTTGATGGTATGGCTTAGTGTCACTTCTAGTATTTGGTCTTCTGACAGTCTATATGGGTTGTGGACCTGGATGAAGAACTCAGGTTGAAATTTGGGGTCCGTGATAGCGTGTCAGTTTTTGGAACTTCGATACTAGATTATTTTTTCGATGAGTTTAAAATATTATGAATGATGATAAGGAATATGATAAAATGATGTGGAATAAATGAAAATCAAAAATAAGAGTTGATGGTAGTTGGTACCGTGTCATTTTTTAACCGTTTTTTTTATTCCTAGTGTGTAAATTGTTGATTTTCGCTAAATTAGAATAATGTCGATAATTCCACTCACAAAACAACGTGCTTGATTTTTAAACAGTGTTCCTCCGTAAGAAGTACCGCAGCAAACTGTTCGCATTCACGTACAATCTACATCTGACTCCATTTCACTCAACTTCACACGAACTTTAACATTTAAAGTCCACTGACCACGTTTTTATGTTAACTAAACAGAATGGAGTTTAAATCTAAGACCAACAATATTCCTTGCGTGATTGATCATTACTTTCAAAGGCAAACACTCAAAATCGCGTGCATAAACCAAATCCGCCTTGCACTAAAATAGAAGCATTATTAGAGTTTAATTTCAATGAAAGCTAGCGGCGCCCATGGTTCTATAACCCAACCCCTGGCTTGACTGTTGACTGATGACTGATGCCCCCGACAGACCTGAACACGCGTGATTGATGGCAGTTGTTACTGATACACGAAATTTTATATTTTTCTGTATATTTTCCTGCCTGTATTTTGATAGTGGTGATATAAATATCTTGTCTTGTTGTGGATTCTTTGTTATTTTTCCTTTAGGGATTTGAAGATTGTGAAAGAATTTGAAAGTATTTTGCCATGATTATTTTCATTCTCTTTGACTATTAGTTGTTTGCTTTCATGGAGCGTGTGTGGTGGCGCCGCATTGCAGATCATGTTATCTTAAGCATGAACCATACGGGCCAGCTGGGTTAGTTTCACAATGTCATCAATTAACTTTGTAGCTTTACTATCACGCGATATCCTGATGATGCGATTTCCGGAGACCTAACAAATGTCTTTGTTTATCGCACAAAATAGTCCATTCCGGCTCTTTATAGATGAAGCATTTTTTTCTGGCTGTGATGATCACTCAGCATCAAATGACCCTAGAAATACACTCAAAATATCGGAACTTGTAAGTCTTTTGATACAAAATTATGATCCTCAACACATTAGTTATTCCATAATGAGGACGGTGTATAAATATTTCATACGCTCCGAGGTAAACGTAATGTAATTACAGTTCGTATTTTCACGTGAAAATGTTATTTTTCTCGTTAAAATACGCCGAATATAAAACCGCGAAGATCTTTCGTGATGTTTTGACAGCGCTCGAGTGCATGACATGCATAAATTATGCTAAAAATGTTGCGTTAAGTACCTTATGTAAACCAATACTGAAGTGACGCAGCTTCGGTTGTTGTGTGGAATACCGAAGGATAATGAACATTCCTTATAAAGACTGTTGGTTGATCGGAAGTTAAACAACTCGCTGACTTTGTTTTCAACCTGTTTTTTTTTTATAGCCTAAGCCGGCAAAGGAGCAGGTGGAATATAAATGATCTCCAGATAGCTCATAATTTATATCTCATTTACAGTACGAAACGCAACAACATGGTGTCACATTATATCGGTTTTATTGTGTAGTAGCAGTATTACTCCCGGCCCAACTGGCCCTTACAGTAGCCAAATGTGTCCCATAACTAGGCTTACCCCCTTTTCTCTCTGTCTTCAGTCGGCCCCTCATTACTGAGGATCGTTATCCCGTCCAAGGTCATTTAGTAGTCTTCTCCACGAGACGCGATCTTCGGCTTGGTGCATCGCTATGCTCAATGGCATATTCAAGGAGTTAGCGACCTGGTCCGACCAGCGCCTCGGATTACGCCCTCTTGGTCGCTTGCCTTCGAGCTTGCCGGTGAGCACCAACTTCTCCAAGTTGTCTGGTTTCCGTCGCGCTATATGTCCAAAATATTTTAAAATACGACTCAGACAGACGGAGGTTAGCCTCTGTTGACGTTCCAGCTTGAGCTCTCTTAAGATGGATTCATTTGTTCGATGAGCTGTCCATGAAATGTTTAAAATTTTTAAAATTTTTAAACCCCCTTTAGTACTTTTAAAATTTTCGTCCTTTTGTGTGTCGATGGTTATTTAAATTTTTTATTTAATTTTCATTTTGATTTATTTAAATGACTAGTATCTCTAGCACGCGGCTTCGATCATCAGCTGTCTATCATGGCATATCATCATCCATGATACTTTGCCAATTTCAATCAAAATTATAGCTATTGTGTGAGAATTCAGTTAAGACTAACACCTCTCGTTTCTACACACGATCAATGTTCTCTGTTGGATATCCATTATTTATTGTAACATTATTGCTTACAATCACATTGTTAACTAAACAGTCTAGTGTAAAAACAATATTATATGTATTTAAATGATATGATTTATTTTAATCAACTCCATAATATTAATTACGATGTTATCTCGGGGCAAACACTGTTTTTGGAATTTCCATTTTCATTATATAGGTATATTACGGGGGGAATATTTTGAATTTGTAGTCATTAGTGTTCATGATAAACATTGTGGTATTAATTTTATAATATACTGGCTTTTGCTTGCGCCTTCGCCCGCGTGGAGCACTTTTCCGGGATAAAAAGTCCTGCTATATATTTTCCCGGGATAAAAAGTTGCCCATAATGACCTTCCCAGGGTCTTAAACTCTCACAATACCAAATTTCATAAAAATTCGGGTAGATTTTGAGAATATCGATATTATACAGACAGATAGAAAATGGGACTTTGTTTTATAGTATGTATAGACGTTTGACTAGGTACTAATAAAAAATTACAAGACGGATGAAAAATATTAGATAATTTATGCAATATGTTGATTTCTATCTTCAATGGCTCAATATTGATGTAAAACTCAACACCTAAAAATCACAATGCAATGTAATTTGCAAATATTTATCAGAATGTTGATATTAGGTAACTCTCAGTAGTGTGGTGTTTAACAAGCAAACTATTATTCAGATTGCATCAAAATTACCACCTACAGTTCAAACAATTACTTCACTCTGTACATTGCAATGCGCAAGCGCACTCCATGTTTTGTATTTCCGTTTTGATTAATTAAAGTATGAGTTTAATCAGCAATTATGATAGCCTTGTACTAATTACTTACTTTTTTAAGGTCCAATTTTTCAATTGTCAGATAAAAACTATCCATCAAATAAATAAAACCCTAACTTAATCATTAAAAGTGAGAGAAATAGACAACTCAATACATACACTAGTAATTTCTAATACGTTTGTGTTGTACTTTATCCTATTAATAAGTTTGATCCTTGAAAAATCAGCTCTAAGAGGAATAAAGTTCAGATATACAATATTACTCACGATGATTTTATTCATCTTTAAAGCGGGTTAAAGGTTAACTATTAATACATACATAACCGCGTAAAGTCAGAGGTGCGTGACGCGTGCCCCGTCACTGAACCATAGACCTTCGTCTACTCTCCAGACGTTTCAATTACTAGATTATCGCTGCTTATTGAAAATTACATGCAGCGCTTAAATCTCTACCACTGACTTCAACAAGGTTCGTTTTATTTTTAAAACTTTCATACTAATTGCGTCTTCTAATGTGGAAGGAATAAGAACATATCTAATACATTCAATCGAATGGATTGTGTGATGATTTTGAGTGATGCTCAAACTGCTGAAATATTCAGAACTGTACAACGTGACTTGTTAGTAGAGCCTCTTGCAGTCACATAAGTCGAGGTGGTCGACAGCTCCAGTTAGCCAGCGGGCCGTGGAAAAAGGCCGGGACGCCAGACCTGATTTAGGCACCGTTGTTTGAAGTGCGGTGTATTATTTTGACGGTAAATTCTTACGATGTTGCTAACCTTTTCAATAGGAACGTAGTAACCGACATTACGCACTTTTTACTAGAAAATCTGTTTTCTTTTGAGTTTTAAAATTATTTGTGGTATGACAGAGCGGTATTTTCATAGGATGGTTTTGTCTGTACTAAAATATACTGGATTTTTTTTACTTAAAGCAATAAATAGAAAAGCCAACTAACTCAAATTCTTCTGCACCCCAACCTTGAATGATGGTATATAAAAGAATAAGGATTGATTCTCCTAACATATTGCTAACAGGAAATCCCATAGGCAACGAGCAGTAAAATAATAAGCTGACACGAGCGGTCATCAGCTCCGAGTTGCAACCACGGCGATAAAACAAACACGCTCGGCATCATGATCGAGACGTTTGCCTGGGGAAAGTGCATATCGTACGTTATAATCTAACTGATATTATTAATAGTGTGGAATGATGGTGAACCGTCTGTGTGTTTCGATATTATTAAATGTAATGGGTTATAATTATCTCATGTTGCTAATACGTTTGCTAATTTAAATCTTTTTGAATAATTATAAAGTGATATCGTTTGGCATTACAAGATTAATGGCTACTTATGTGTATTATTGACGGCCGGTGGCCGGCCCTTACAGAAGTTATGATCAAACTGTAATTTTGCTGATTTCTTTTTGTAATATAGGAAGAAACTTTCATTCAATGTGAATCCACTTGCAATTCCCTCACTTTGCAATTATAAACGTTATTTTATATCAACTCAAATTGACAATAAAATCCGAGCAGATCGAAACCGAACCGCTTGTCTAATATAAATCGAAAGTGCAGTCATTTTGAAGCTAATATTGCATTAGCCCGAGGTCACGACCGCTGCTTACGTAAACCATTGTTTCACAGTAATTAAGCTTGTACGCTACGGCCGCCGCTCCGTACAGCCCCCCGTATAAAGAAATGCACGTCCTCAACTCCAGATATATGATTCATAATTAAGTTTAGGTGGCATTTACTTTCGACTGTGCAATCGTGGTGGGCACTTGCGTGACTCACGACAGGTATTGCCCTGGGAGCGGTTGAACTGTGCACCTCTGATGGTGCAATGGGAAGTGTTTGTGTACTTTCTAGCGAAACATGCACGTAACATTAGGACGAAACGATTTTGAATTGCCTAGTGTTAACTCGATTGTTGTTTGGGTTGAGATTATTATGTTGGCAAATGAGCGTGTCGCCTGGTGATAAGTGAGCATATTGATCTATGGATACCTATCTGGAGAATTGATTAAGTTGGGTTGTTGAGATTGAGGAATAATGGAAAGAGAGGTAAGGTTTCTGATGTTTGACTGTACAAAACGTAAGAGGAAACTGCCACTAAACGGTTTCCTATTTGTCCTTTGCAATAACAATAGTGAACAGGACATCATTGAGAATTCTTTTGCACTGGTCGGGCTCATTTCATCTTTAAACTACATAAAAATATATGAAGTTTTTCTCTATTTCTTTTCCAGGTTTCCCTATATTTTATCCTCATCGATTCCAGCCAGCATTCCACATAAATATTTTGTCTGCGCACGCGCATGTCATAGTGTAATTTGTTCGCCGTGTAAACTTACAGCCTCGGCATGCCTGTAACACTTCGTGCCGGTGTGCCAGCTTTTGACGTAACCACGTTATTATGTATAGTATGATTTAACTTCAAACCCTGATTGCGTTTGGAAATCATTGTCGATTATAAAATTTGCACAGTTAAGGAGGTTTATGAGTACCCAGCTTGCATATACTTCAAAATACAAATACTTAAAAAATATTGCATGATTAATATTTTTTCCGTGTTTCAAAAGGCAAATGTTAACGATTTTTACATAATTTTACATAATAGATTTTGATCTCAAATATTCAACTAAATATTTTCATAATATTAAACCTTTAGAATTACAATGATGCAAGTGCAAAAAACCGTTAAATTGACTTTATAATTCACAACATTTAAAAAGTGACAAAGTATCAAATGCAACATCGACTTTCGGTAACTACAGTAAGAGTTTGGCGTAATACTATTATAAGTCTAAAAAGCTCCTGATGGCAGACATAGCTTGAGCCAACGATTTAAAAACTGCGTAAAAATGTGCGCCACTCGAGCAGCATATAAATAAAGCCACATCCGCCCTAGATGCACATCCGGTCGGATGCACCTCGTAACGTCCCACATATAGATATCTATTATGTGTTAATAGTTTTTGAAAATAATTCGTTTCCTGGTTCGTGGCTCGGTCGAGGTTATTTTTGAATGAATCAAAATAGAACGAGAAGAGATTGTTACCTTTTTAGGGGAATATTTTGTTTCTAATAGATCTAACAGAAGAGGGAAAATGTGCTTTTTAGTAAGTCGTGTTTTGAAACCTCTGAGAGCAAACGACAACCCACCTTATGATCTGGGCCCTTATTCTGTATGATAGTGTAAGCGCGTAACGCGGCCGTGTCATGTTATCTTCGAGAAATGTGCGTGGAATGGTATTCTGTAAGCCAAATTTCTATAGTCCTAAACATGACGCGTTGTGTTGCGTGCTTGTTACGCACTGTCAAAATAACGTGTGAGATAGAGAATAAGGGCCCAGAGGTGTCTTGCTAATGTCAGATTCCACTTTCTTTTCTTTGTTAACAGCCTTGATTGTTTTGGTATCAAGGATGTTTGCGAGAAGTGGATATCACTTAAAAATAAGTAACCAACTTATTAGTTTGTCGCCCTACGAAATATTATCTCTCGATAGTAGCTCCGTCCATGTTAACGCTCAATCTCGGAATTAAATTAGCCAACAGCACTCATTGGTAGCTTACTATGTGGGAAACAATTTTCAAGTAGTGTTACTATTGCTAATGGTAGAATATATTGTATATCCGCCCGGATAGCGACCACCGTACACATGGTTATACAGTTGGTCGCGTTCCGGTACCAGCCTCTGTATGTCCGGTTCCAACAGGCCGGCATAATTGTGTTTACTACCGAAGGGTAATCATTTCTCGTCAGTCGATATTCTATTGGACTACACTCTACATATCATCAGATGCATTGGGGTCACTTTGCCGCAATAGTATAAAAACAAAAATATTCATTATAAAAAAAACTCAAGTTTATATTATTATAAAGTCCGTTATGCCTTATTAGGCAGCAGACGGAAACATGATGAACTTCAAGAACTATATGACTTAGATTAAGCAAGCTGTCTTTCAGTTATTCAGAGAGCCTCCTGGACAATTACCTAGTTCAATATATTAGTTCTATTAACCACTTCGCTTGTCTTGAAGGTCATTGGTAGTTGCTTTCACGTCGAACGTAACGTATTGAATAATCAATGTTAAGAATTTTAATCGCGCGCCGCGCCCTTTATTGAATCCAATCATGTGTCGTTGAACTCTAATACCAGTCCATTGAGTTATTTAATAAGTCTTTTCTATGGAGAGGGTTTAGTTTATGGTAGGTAGAAATCTATAATAAATCTAGAGTTTGTTTGTTCGTTCAAACAAACGTGGAAGTCTCAATAACTACTGAACTGATTTTGAAAATTTATTGACTAGTAGAAAGCTACAATATTTTTAAATAGCTTTAAAGTAAATTGAAATAATCTGAAAATTACGTTTTTTTTTACCTATATCTCTAATAAATCTAGAGTTTGTTTGTTCGTTCAAACAAACGTGGACGTCTCAATAACTACTGAACTGATTTTGAAAATTTATTGACTAGTAGAAAGCTACAATATTTT
Organism: Manduca sexta; assembly: GCF_014839805.1. Classification (NCBI taxonomy): domain Eukaryota; kingdom Metazoa; phylum Arthropoda; class Insecta; order Lepidoptera; family Sphingidae; genus Manduca; species Manduca sexta. The sequence continues at coordinate 14,533,067 of NC_051137.1, read as the reverse complement.
TAAATAGCTTTAAAGTAAATTGAAATAATCTGAAAATTACGTTTTTTACCTATATCTCTAATAAATCTAGAGTTTGTTTGTTCGTTCAAACAAACGTGGACGTCTCAATAACTACTGAACTGATTTTGAAAATTTATTGACTAGTAGAAAGCTACAATATTTTTAAATAGCTTTAAAGTAAATTGAAATAATCTGAAAATTACGTTTTTTTTTCTATATACCTATATTCTGCTCCCAATTACACTCCGTCATTCTGTTAAAACTACATACATGAAAATTCGTTCAGTAGTTCCGAAGATGTTCGCTGACGAAAAAACAGAAAGACAGAGACAAAAAGGTATTCTATAAATCGTTGATTCGTGTTCTATTAATCGCCTTTGTCCATCCTTTATTTTTATGACTTTTCTTTCTAAATACAGACATACCGGGCTATATTGCTTTATTGTATCTATAGATTACTTAGTTTCATCGTTGTTAATAAAAATCACAATTGACGTAAACTGAATAACGTCACTGTTGCTATCTGCTTAACATCAAATAAATTGGATTAAATTGTTTCCACTTGCCCATGAATGGTATTGAAAAGTCAGTAATTAAAAGCGTATTGTAATCCATAGTTATATTTGAGTAAATATTTACATGATAAAGATTTGGTAAAGTTTACTATTACACTTTAGTGAGCATTTGTAAAATTTTTATTTAATAATCTATAAGTACGTATTATAAAACAAAGTCTTTTTTTCTGTCTGCCTGTATGTTATAGATTTTACAGAACGGATTTTTATGAAGTTTGGTATGGAAATTTTCTATCCCGGGGAAATATATAGCCGGACTATCCCGGTAAAACTCCTTCACGCGAGCGAAGCCGCGAACGAAATTTTGTTAAGGTATATAAAAGAATACAGCCATGGAAAACAATAGAAATACTTAATAATATCTTAGATTAGACTCGAAACCATGTGTTCTAAGTTGATTCCGAAACATATACCATTGTGGCTAATAAAAGTTCAAATCAATGTTATAAATATCGAAATCGAAATTTTCAAGTAGTTGGTATCGTGTTATTTAATTTAACTAATGTTATAACTTTTATTATGTATTAGTTAATTAGGCAGTAGAAATAGCAACTTATTAGCCCAGTAATTAGCATTGACCGCGACAGTATTATTTTAACACTTTATACAAGCTGCCTTTGTTATCTATCTTCATCGTTAAAGCGAGCAATGTTTCATTAAATAAATAATCGAATGAAAATCTTTTCATTCGTTTACCTTCTTGATAATGTATTCATTTCAGTGTATGACCAATTGTCCGAAATGACATAGCTGTTGACACGAATTAAACTTTGTATATTTGCGGATGATGCAAGAGTTGCTAGTTAAAGGAAAATAGTTGGTTAAACATGCCAATTCCATACACATATTAAATGAAATAATTTTTGAACCCATTAAATGTAAAAAAATATTAAGCCTCCGACAATTTCCTATACGGAGTACAGACTATGGCAGGCAGGGCTACGATCAATAACTAGTTTAGAAATATTTTCAAATATGAACCATCCGTTCCTAAACCACCATTAGTTATTCCATTAATTTCAAAATTAATAAATACCGTATCGCAATTTTTCGATAGAAACTATTTCTATAACTAATTGCATTTGTTCGAATCTAACGCGTAGCTATGTTAAACTGTGTAGTCACCTATACATGATAACAGCCATATTTTAGCTAAGGAATATACATAATAGCACGCATACATGAAAGCATGTTTGTATCGAACTATATAAAATATTAGGCAAAAATGCAGAACTTATTCTAGTGGTTTTATTTGTATTTAAGTACACTATTATTATATGGGATTCCCTCTGGCCAGATGGCGGGACGACTTACACAGGAGGTCCGGCAGCGACTGGATGCACAAAGCAGCAGACCGGGCTCTGTGGCGTACCTTGGGAGGGGCCTATGCCTAGCAGTAGACTGCAACGGGCTGATGATGATGATGACGTTCTTAAGAGACATAGTAATAATTTTTCGTCCTACAAGACTATATACTTATTAGTTTTATAAATGGCGGATATCTTAAAATTTGTTTACGTACAAATATTAGGTTTTAAAGAATATCAAATCAAACGTGTAGTATGTAACACTTAGTAGCAAAGTGGCTAATGTTTCCTTGACGATATAAAATTAGTGTTTGGTTATTTCAAACCGTATGTAAAAGTGAAGCGCCGTTTTAGTAATAAACATTTAAAACCACTGATTATTCTTATCATAAAGTAGCAAACAGGGCTCTATGGCGTACCTTGGGAGAGGCCTATGTCCAGTGGACTGTACAGGCTTATGATAATGACTATTATCCTTATCAGTGTTTTGTCTTTAAATTATATAACTTATGGAATAAGAGACAAAAGGAACAAACCAGTGATAAGTTAAATCACTGATTATTCACACTTATTGCTAGGAAAAATTGTTAAACATTCAAGTGTTATATCGACGATATGTGACGCAATCTTCCTCTAATTACGCAATGACACGTGAACATGTATGAATTCTGATAACCGATGCCTCGTAAGAGAACACTTTAATGTTTTACAAATGGTTTGAAGCAACCCGCACTTCAAAATATGGCCAGTTATGGCGTGTTAAAATTTACACGTTTATGTTAATTAATGATTTAAACGCATGCGCGTATGTAAATTTTTCCTTTTTTTTTATTATTTTTCACGTATTTTAATGGCAACTGAGAAAATTTGGTGTTCTTTGAAATTTTGCTAAGTCTCTGTGTATTTCGTATAATAATAATAATATAAATATCAGCCCTGTATTATATACTTGCCCACTGCTGAGCACAGGCCTCCTCTACTACTAAGAGGGATTAGGCCTTAGTCCACCACGCTGGCCTAGTGCGGATTGGTAGACTTCACACACCTTCGAAATTCCTATAGAGAACTTCTCAGATGTGCAGGTTTCCTCACGATGTTTTCCTTTACCGTTAAAGCGAACGATAAATTCACAAAGAATACACACATGATTTTAGAAAAGTCAGAGGTGTGTGCCCTTGGGATTTGAACCTGCGGACATTCGTCTTCGCAGTCCGTTCCACACCCAACTAGGCTATCGCCGTACTTCGTATACACTACGTGATTGTATAATCTTGTATCACATCAGTTCTCAGCACGACTGCCATAAACTACATTTTTATTGTATTGAAACACGCTATCTTGTTATCGTTGTGATGTAGAAGAAGTCTCGATCTTTGTAATTACATTGAAACCATTAGACCGTCTATGAACATTAACAGTCATTACAAAGATCTTGTGATTAACATATTTAAAATTGCATTGTCACGCGATGTGTTTTGTTCGGTCTGACAACCAGTGAATGTTGCGAGCGCGAATGAAGGGGCGTATCACATTGATTCGTTATTGTTTATGGCTTAAGACACATTAAGAAAGTAATCATGAAATACTTGTGTGATATATTTACGAGATATGACATATTTGCATGACATTGTGTGCTTGTTCTGTGTAGATCGGACCAACAAGAGTTAAAAATAATAAAAATAAAAATGTATAGTTGTAAAATGTAGGTAGATATTGTAAGTTTGACTTTTCTGATGACCAAATCCGCAGTCCGCCCCGTGACTACGAAGGCTGCAAGGGTTTTGAAATGTAGGGAGAAAATTATAATATAAAAACCGCGATGAAATCTGTAAAGTACATTTATAACAATGGCGTAACATTCTCGTAAACATAGGAAATCATTAAAATTATTTGGTACACTTTACCTTATTAACTGTCCTTCTAAAAAATTCGTACTTTAGGGATGGATGCAGACTGGACCATTTTTTTAGTAATAAAGCTATAAATGCAAAGACTATTACTGAAATACATTTCAGTTTCAAAGTGAATATTGTTATTCTGTCCCCGGCCGAATTCTCATCCCTTAAAATTCTTCAGCGTACTCATAAATCCTTTGTGTGGGTGTTCATGGACGCTCGTGGTGATTACTAACCGTTATGTGAACTACTAAATATCTGTGCTAAAAGGTAAACTTCCCGCGAACAAGAATCTGTTGTGTCCCGATGTAAATCAGCGTATGTTGATCGGAAAATCAATGTTTAGGAATTTTCGTCTCTAACCACACGTTCAGTTAGTAAACACGCTCGCTTCAACTGAAAAATCTTGATTGATTAATATTGTTCAGCCTGGAAGTAGTTCCGAAAACAGATTTTTCAGGGCTAGCTTAATTCGTGATCGCATGAAGCATATGATCTTTTTTAAGATACTGATATGAAATAATTCAAGTGTAAACTTAATGAAACTCTAGAATTCTGCCAAGTTGCTTTTTTACTTTAATTGTAATGTAAAAGGAATTTGAAACATTTCAAGACATCAATAATGTTTTTGTATATTAACCGCACCTTTATTTATCTTTATTTTATTTTCATATTCTATACTATTCTTCGTCTACACTCTAACGTTAATTGTAAATAAAAATCTGAAACATGTTAACATCTGTCTTTTTTTGTATAGGTATTAACTGCACATTAAAATTAGCAATCGTATTTTTTTCATATTGCATATTCCATAGTATTCTTCGTCTACATTTTTGCCTGTTTCAATTATTGCTACCCTGTTAAGATTAAATATCTAGATAATTATTAAATTATAGCTAAGATCTGACATCAATCACCGCAGTGGGTGTGTAGATCTACTATTACTTTTCCTTGCCTTTTAACGCGGTAATTGTCTCTTTGATTTATATCGATCTCTGTGGCTTTGATAGTTAATTAATGACGTAATTAAACAGTCGAGTTGTAATTGTAAATTGCGGGTTAGCACCTGTCTAGTTTTCTAAGGTAAGGCTGAACTAATCGCACCCAGTTTGTAGTGTATCTGAGTAAAGGCCTTTCCAGGAAACCTGTGATTTTGGTGTCTTAGACTGAATTGGGCTAAGTGTGCTTAAATTTGGAATTTGGTTGGAATAGTTACGCAATAGTCATGATTATGGTCAAACATGGTCGGTCAGTGGAGGAAGTCAACCCAGAAAATTTTATGATGACTGGTGCCTTCTAAGACTTGTCGAAATTTACTAAGCACTGATATTACTAAAAGGCGGAATACCAAATGTCAAACCTTTAATTCTGGGTTATGCAGGGTTCATGCCCTGAATAAGATCCTATAGACACGAAATAAAAATAAGTTTAAAGACGTTACAAAGTCCGCAATGCGATTGTTTTAATGCATAGCGCCAAAAACTAATTTTCACGCATAAAACAAAAAGCGTGAAGCGCGTCACGTGCTATCGGTCAAAATGCTAAAACCTCGTGTGTCAATTTCCTGGCAGACTGCGAATTTCTCGTGCCCAACCTGTTTGCAAGGCTTGAAGAAAAAAAAACACAGCATTGAAATGTAAATAGCGTCCGTAATTCCGCGTGCTAGAGTTCAATGTTGAAAGCAACCATGTCGGGAAACCAATTTCGCTCTCGACAGCCGACGTAGTTGGCTCAGTAATAATTCAGTACGGCGCGTGACCGCTTGGCGGATGGACGTGTGTCGATTTACGAATCCGAACACGATTCCGCGATCGAGTAGCTATAAGTTTATATTTTCGAAAATCGAACGCCAACGTCGTCTATGAATTATCAAATGTGCCTAGTGTTAGACTTGTAATACAAAGTAATTTTCGCAGTGTTTTAGCTCTGTTGACTCGTGAGTTTTCATACGTCGTGGGAAAATCCTTTTACGTGTGTTTGGAAAACATCGATTGTGTATTGGCTGAAAACAATATTTCCTTTGCCTAATATTTTTTTAAATTTATGTATGTTCATATTTTTTATTTTAATGCACAATATTGTGGTAAGTTGCACGCGATAATAAGCGAGTAAACATTTCAGGCGCCAACAAGTTTACTATTCAAAGCTCTGTGCTAGAGAGTCTATAATTATAGAGCCGTCTGGATGTTAATAATTATTATATTGCTATGACTTAGTATGATATTAATTTACAACAAGGAAATAATCTTATTTTTGTAATGTGTTATTTTGATGAATATTGTATTTCGAGTACATCATTTTTTTGTCAATAGCCCTGAGACATCGACACACGATATTGCAAGTATCGTATTGTTATACACTATCAAATATCTGGTAAACAATCAGTTTGATAATTCCTTGCGACAACATGGATTCACCGTAATATTGAAATAAGGAATCGCTTAATGATTTCTTAAGTTTACACGAATGTTAGAATGGTCACGGGGGGACATGAAGGCTGCAAAGTCTTCGAAACGTCGGGAGAAAAGTAAAATATTAAAACCGCGATAAAATTCGTAAAATAGTTTAATTTAAAGGAATCGCTTAAGTTACAATCGACTACAATCCAGAATATACAGATCTAATTCAATATACAAGTCGTAGTTTCATATCTGATAATATATGACATGTATTGATGTGTTTTATTCGTCGCATGAATTCCGTGTGGAATCTAAAATGTCACGTATTTTGCTCATCAAATTATTATGGGTTCGCTCCGTTTCTAAAAATATTGTTTAAATTATAATTAGTAACACGAAGGCTTATGGGTTTTGTCAGGTAATTAACTAATGTGTCATTTATAGGTGAATATACTAATTAGTCGACGTAATATATAAATATGAAATTTATGAACTATTGGTAATGACAGTGTTTGGAACTGTTAAAAATATTTTCGCATAGTTTGAATTTGTAAAGTTTAAGAAGATTAGGTTATAGTACATCAAATTCTCCGCAAACTTTACCCCACTTTTGAGAAATGTTTAATACGTCAATTTACACTCTCCAAAAACTTTGGGTAATTTACTTTTTAAGTTCGATTGAAGTGATTTTTCTATAATCCGATTATCACCCGATATATTACTAAATTACATCTACAGAGTGTTTAAAATAATTAGCAATTTGCCATTAACCATGTTAATTACCGTTTATCTAGAATTATTAACAAAACGTCAATAAATCATGTATTGCATTCAATGACGCGGATGATAATGTCATCATTACGTGGTGTTGCGCGATTCGCGTTGATTTTATTTTACCCGTAACGTTAACTGCCTTGATGGCGTACTGCATGCGTGGTACGGCAGCGCTCTGAAGTCCTGGGTTCGAATTCCGAGTCGGGCAAAGAGATATTTGTGTTTTTCGGAGTTTGGAATTTGTGCCCGATATGTCGATAGGCTCGCCCCTATCACATCATGAGACGGAACACACTTGGCGAAAAGTGGGTGTCCTAGTTGCGCCTCTGCATATCCCTTCGTGGATAAATGCGTGATGTGTCTTTGTTTCGTTATTTGTATTGAATATGCGTATGGAAAAATAAACATTTGCGAACTAATGCGAGGCTTTCACCGGTAGATTTGTACGGTCTTTTTTACCCGATTAGAAAAGGAGGGTAATGGTAAAGAGGGTAATTCTTGTGCCCCTTGCAAGCGCGAGGCCTTGGGCGGTTACTCTGTTCGCCACCCCCTAAGCCACTGGGTAACATGCATAATATATATAGACTGCGGTGTAGGTAACATAGGCTTATATAGGACGCGAGTTCGATATTTGAACGGAACTTTTTGTTTTTGATCTGGTGATGTTTGTATTGGTCTAAATTATGAGACAATAGGTACGATGTTCAACATAGCACTTTTATACTATTGAGGGTTGAGGGTTATCTGTCTCTTTTGGCTGAATATTTTATTAATTAATAAAAATAATTACCTAATATTTTTTACTGGGAATGACAAATAAAATAATAAATTTACTACCAGATTTGCCATGACATCTTACTATATTATTACGAAATCGGTTTACGAGAACAGTGCATGAACAATCTTATAGGAAATTGACAAGTTCCTGTCATACTAAATTAGGCTTTACGGCTTCTAATATAACCATATACGGTGTGTTCATTTTTCCTCGAACGTTTACGGCGAGAGTTGATGCGTAATCAACTGTTACAGTTACTTATGATAATTTTGCGATTCTAATTATGGATCAAAACTTATGCACATAATTGATCCCGTACCTCCATACATATAGATGAATTTCATACATATGTATACAGAGTGCTGCAAAAAATACGTAAATAATATCGGCGGTTAGCAGACTAGTAGACTTAAGTGACTTTGAGTTTTATACATATTCAGAAACGGCACATTTTTCTCTGTGTTTTGAACCTATTCTAATTTTTTTGAAAATGGAATGTCGCTTATGTCATTTAGCCTTCCAACTATTGATATAAACTACATAGACTCGATTTGCAACTTACCTGTATAGTGTATAACAGGTAATGTTAGAAATTTCGGAAATGGTCTGTGTTTTTTTATGTAAATATAAAAAAGTGACGAAATAGATAAAATTGCTCTCGATAGAGTTGACTGTTTAATTTCGATTCTAAAATTGAATTTATGAAATACATGATAGATCAAAGTACACTAATGTTCAGAGTTTATCTGAAGTCTAACCCTTCGTATCCCTATACTTACGCAAGTAGTTATTTTAATGTCCACGAGTTGTGGGGATCAGTTCCCTACCGAGGAAATACTTGGTCATTTACAGATCTAAACTAAAAATAATTTTAATATACAGACTGTTGCAAAATTTCAAAAATAGATTTCTAAATTATTTATACTCACATTACTGAACCTTTTTTCTTATTATTACTGTATTGTACTTAATAAAATAGAATTCCTGTATTAAACCATTAGTGCAACATTAATGCTACCTCAATCCAAGTGCATTGCCATAGTGTTTGTGATCGACGGATTACGGCCGACTATTTGCTTAGCTTAGCGGTATTTGCGCCCACCGGATACCGACCGCCGTGCACGTGGCGAATAACTTGGCACAGTGACTCATTCCTGGCTCACGGGGGCAGTGTCCAAGCGCCAGTGTGGGTTGCGATTGGTATTTTTTAATCAGGGAAGAAGAAAGATTTATTATTAGGACAGTGATATTATAACGTCTATCTATATATATAAAAATGAATCCCTATTTCCCTTGTTCACGCCATCACGCGTGAACGGCTCGACCGATTTCACTATTTGTTTTTTTTTTGTGTTTGTTATTGTCAGGAGAAGGTTCTTATGAAAGAAAAAATGCAAAAGATTAAGAAAATATTATTTTTATATAACTGTCAATTGTTTGAAATAACTGTCAGCGATTGATAGAATGCGCGCTGCAAATTCATAGTAAGACGGGACAACGTCTGTCGAGTCAACTAGTGTAGAATAAAAGGAAAGAAAAACAAAATATATAAAGAAATGTATAATTATACGTATTGTGCCAACAATGGGAACAGCTCCTTGCTGTAGTATCAGCCTGATTGATGCTGTAGCGCTGATTTTCAAAGAGGGACCCAAGTGACGTATGGACAATAGTTGGCGGGCTAGGCAATAAAATATATTTAAGTAATTACGTAAAGGTAATAAGGATTAAAATTTTCAACAAAAACAAGACTATTAAAAATCATCACCTAACTCCTAGTCTTCTTGGTTTCTGAAGGTCTCTAGATAGCAACTTTCTCGATCTCGTCATATAAAAAAAGCAATGCCTTTCCAGTATTTACTTTTGGAATACGAACATTTGATAAATATTTCTAGAATAGTATACAGATCTATAATAGTCCGTTCACCTCCGAGTTAAGATATATCAATATAACATAATGGATGTTTACGAACTCTTCGCGTCCTCATTAGTATTCTTATTTGCCGTGATGTTTGAATTCAGAATTTTTAATACAATAAAAATATGTAAATATTTTCAGAGCAAACAAATTAAATATTTGAATATACAGTTGAAATATTTATTCATGAAAATTTATAAGCATTATTTTCTTGTAATTATTTATTCAGTATTATGAAAAAGAAAATGTTTGCGGTTAAATTCCGAAGTCGCAATACAATTCTGCCGGACTATTCTATAGACACGAACGTCCATGCAAACTATTTGTTCAAAATCTGAACTAAAATGGCCGCCAAAACATCACTGTTGTGACCTATTTATTCACTTAAACAACAAATAATTTACTTATTTGACTCATATTTTTTATTCACATTCAGGTTTACAATTAGATTCGAGTTCTTATATTATGAACGCCACGCCTTAAATAACCACACGCTGTCAATGTTGAAATCATACTTAAGTTAGGTGTACGGATTGCAGCACAGTTGAGTCGAACACAATGAGTGTACGGAATGCCAGATCTAGTACGCAGTACATGTGTATAGTTGTCTGTCTAGTTTGTTTGAAAAAGCAGTTTGGAAGTGGTATCGATGCCGGATAGGGTGATAGGCGCGCGCGCTTCTGTCACGTCCGACCGAAATAATTTTGCATACCGTACGTATTACACTAGTTACTGTTTTGCTTACCCCTTCTCGGATCCATGCGTGAGTTTCTAGTTATCATGTCTTAAAGCTATTTTCCTGACTACTACGTTCTCATGGATGTCCAAAAAAACCCATGGAGCTATATTTTTAAATTTCTCATGGCCATGTATTTTTAAATGGCCATTATGTATTCCTTCCTAAATAACCATTCGTATTAACTTATTTAACAAATATTACCATCCGTATCAATGATAATCTTATGTTCGCCGTTTGCGCACGTTTTCCGCGTTCAATTCAATTACGTTTGATAGCTCGAATAGCCTTAACGTAATGGGATATGTAGGCAGGCGCTTGATACCTGATCTGTGGGTATGTTCTTCCTCATGTAGGAATTAAACCTTGGCTTTATTGCTGGCAATTTGTGAATGCTCACTAGTATGGGAGGTTATTGATCTTACTGATAGGAAATTTATGACGTAAGATCAGTTCATTTGTTTCTCTTAGTTTTGATTTGAACAGGTTTTATGAAACACGTTTTGGGCAAATAAATAATGAAATAAGGATTGGCGGGTTATAAAATATGTCCTTTTTTACGATCACGACATAGTGTTACCCAGTACAACTGATAGTAAGTGGAATGGGGTCTGACGAGAGATGGTTACCCCTCGGCAGTCGACACGATTATGCCGGCCTGTTGGAACTGGACACAGGCTGATCCCGGAACACGACACATGTGGGCCACTATGGTTTGAGCTGTGTCTATAGTCCAACACATCTTGCCATCAAGTAGGTATATTTGACTGGTAGATAAATCGACCTCGGCTGATAGTAGGCCCCAGGACTGTATCATAAGCAACACCATCTGAATTATAAACCTATTTATGGTACTAAAGTATCCTTGTCATCATGAGTTGTTGAATACTTAGCGCTTATTTCACCACGACGTATAAGAAGGGCAAATACAAAAATCATCCTGCCAGTTATGTTTCCATATAAATAACAAACAAGCGTGTTCTATATCAAATTTATTTACATTCGCTGTCTGACACGGTTAACTGACGGATAATATTTACTTGAACATTGCGAATCAGGACCTTATTCTCATAGTCATAATGCCTATCGGTATATATGTAACTACAATGCCCATTTAATTGGTTCCCAGCAGCGTTTGTAGATTACTGTTCAGCACAAACACTAAATTATTTCCTTAACTCTTGTAGAGAACATGAAATATTTATAAGTTTGCATATTATACCTATATAGAGGATGCGTGCCATTGGATTTGAACCTGCGGACATTCGTCTCGGCAATGCTTTAAGCTCACAACTAGGCAATAGCTGCAATTGTATTATCGCTTCTTTAACAGTGAAGGAAAAAATCGTGAAAAAACTGCATACCTAAGAAGTTCTTCATAATAGTTTCGAAGGTATATGAAGTCTGCCAACCCGCACTAGGCTTCCGTGGTGGACTAAAGCCTAAACCCTTTCAATAGTAGAAGGGACATATGCTTAGCAGTGGGACAGTATATAATACAGTACTGACATATCTTGTTTTGACCTACATTTAAATATACATCCTGTAATAAGTAAACATATTGTGCCCTACGACGCGGCGTCTCTACGCGCTGATGGATATGACGTGCGAACTAAATTAGATGCAAACAAAACATTACGTAGTGCGCAGATGTGCACGCGCTTCTTGCTATCTTCACTTATTGAAAGTGAAAATGTAGGTGCAAAGTGCATCAGACTGCGGGCTATTTCCAACTTTATACGCCTGTTAGATCTGTAAATTCTGTTATAAGACGATCAAATACAAAAGTCTACTATGCTTCCAAATATATGGACTATCTATTTAGCTTTAGGTGAATTAAAAATTATTTTTTTCGGTGCCGTTGCTATTTGGAACACGCAATCAATAAACACCCTTTGTATTAATATACTTACGGTCGATTCCATAAACGATCGAAACAAACTTCTAATCTACACCGAAAATAGACCATTCAAAATAAAGCTTGCATGACATTCTTAAAAATAGTCTATTTTACGTTTATTCTTAACATTGATCCGAAGTCTGCTGTAGAAGTAATGATGTCTATTCTATTATACTTATGTCTACATATTATCACGTAAAGTCGTATGAGTCGGTGAGTGACCCTGAGTTTCCTTAAGTGGTTCTTAGACCTAACCTAGTCTCGTCGGTCAGTCACATCTGCGCATATTATGTAATACAATGTGGGTGTATACACTTTTGCATGATGTGCATATATGCTATACATGTTCATGCAAGTAGGCGTATACAAATATATACAGGTCGAAGATTTGTTCGGCTTATAGTGTGATTTAGGACGTGTCCATCACGCGATAATTCAACCCGAATAACTAAGACGGGTTTTATAATTCCTTGATGTGAGTAAATAAGTGTTGAGAGTAGGAGGCACTTCAAGAGATTAATTCAAATTATTTATTAGTACAGAAAACAAACTCGTGACCTCACGGCAGGTTCGTCACTACGCCACGAAGTCATCAATGCAATAGCATTCAAAATGCATAACAACTATATTTTGCTAAACCTTATCAATAGTTTATACAACTGAATGTAAACTCTAACCGAAGTTAATGCTGCGCTATATGACTCATAATGTTTTGGTAATGATTTCTGTGTTTATAATGATCGAATTTTCTGGAACGATAAAGTATTGAAACCTTAGGTTGTTTTTTTTTATTGCTTTGAATGACGAGAGCAGCGTGCCGTTCGCCTGATGGTAAGCAATACGACTGCCCATAATTAGTAAAAACACCATCGAACACCTTGAAATACAAAGTATTGTTTGGTATTCCACTGCGCTCGCCATCCTGAGACATGAGATGTTAAGTCTTATTATGTCCAGTAGTTGGCTGACACTGGCTACAATGTCCTTCAAACCGACACACTGGCTTTGTTGTGATTCTTGTTACGTATAACTCTTAACTTTTTTATTGTCTATATATCCATCTTAGTACCCTAGATATGCCAACGGCTTATTACAAAGACGCTAGACGTGATCGTTTCCCATTTAGGTTTCAATCTCGCTTCACGTCAGCCTGGGTTCACATTTTACGCTCCGCATCGCTCACAGCGTGGTGCGAACATGTTCCGGAAATTCTTCTTCTAACTACTTAGCTAATAACATAAGATAACGCCTTCTTAAATACGTATCGGTCGCAATTATGATGAAAGTACAAAAGAATTGTGAATTTCTTTTTCTCTATCAGATGTTCTCACGACAATTTCCTTTGCGGAACACATGTCTACGATAATGTACAAATATTTACATATCCAAACGTTTTATCATTTTTTTCTTCAAATCTAGTATGTTGTACATAATGCATTGTATTGTGTGTGTTAGATTTTTACATCGCGCCGCTCAGACTTTCGCTTCTAAAACGATACTGATACAATGAAGAATGTTTGTTTTCACCGTCGTTTCATGCTTGAATTGCGTTGTTTAGTTTTAAATATATTATTTATTTATTACATTTCATACATAACATGTAAAGACAGACTTAATGCCATAGGAATTCTCTCCCAGTCAACCTGTGGTGGTGCGGAGATAAAAACATGTAGGTGCACGTCTCTAAAAAGATATATATTTAAAATTTATCAATTGTCTTTTTACTACTTATAAACGTTATACTTATGTATGAAATCCGTGATTTATCGGCCATTATAGTCAGGATTCCGATCAAACTTTATCAATATCTCAACGCAAATACCGAAGTAATGACTCACTCTCCTTAAGCTAGGATACTAAGCACGAATCTTATGAAACAGCAGTAAAACAAGATTTGTCGCATTCACAAAAGAAATTGCGCGATCGCAAACGCACCGGTCTGTCGCGCTTATTGCGACAACGCGGTTAGTTTAAATTGATTGGACATTTATAAATTATCGATTTGAAATTCACACTTAAACGCAAACGGGACTCTTATTAAGTTAAAATTGACGTCGGCGGCCGCGGCGTGCTGCAAATCTGGATTTTCACTTAGAAAAGCCCATGATAACCAGTACGAGTGGCCCCGTTTGGTACACCGCGCCGGCGTTGTAGCGTCTCGCATGCACACGACCCGTGACGTCGCCGGGACGTGATAAAAGATAGAGGTATCTGTTTTGTTGGTGGTTGAAAATGTTCCCAATATACTCTCATTGATCTGGGGGCAGGTAAATATGCAAAAGTTTATAAGTTTGGCATTTGATTACAAAAATACATGAATTACAAACGATAACAATATGTCCAATATGGCGGTCAGTTCGCTAGTTCCGACACTAACCGCTCAGAATTATTAATGGTAAAGGCTTAGTTATCCCAGAATGACGGTGCATTTCGCTCAATATCTTAATGCCACAATCGATCCGAGCTTACAATACAGTAGAGGGTGTGTGGGCGGGACGGTAAGAGTTGTAACAATGCTGTACTTTGCACAATGCTAAGTCGGGCTTTCGACACTCACTATTGACTCAAGGACCAATTTATAAATGTCTTAATCAATCATATTTGAACTAATGATTAAATCAATCAAGTGCAGATTGCAATGACAGTTGCATTGAAACGATTGCACAGGAACAAAGAGATTATGATGATTGACACGGTTTTTAAATGTATGATTTACATATTAAACAGGTATATTTGCATTATCTTTTTAAATCAATTAGAACAAGTTCTATTGTATTACTTTGTTGCAATGAAACACGTATGTACTACATACTTAATTTCTATTACACATCGAAAAATAGGGTTCAGTATTAGGCAACTTTAATACAATTTACGATAGTTTTCAGTTCACTGGCATTATGAAGCTTATACGTTTCTGACAAGCATGAATGTTCCTTTGAACACAACGTTTAATTTTGTTGGTTTTCGATAAATTACTATAATTTTCTTTTAAGTAGTAATTTTATCACTTAAACATGTCGGCTGAGTGTGAACTGACCTCACTGAAAGAGCGCGTGCTATGCTAGCTTGCCTTATTTAATGCATTCAAATCGATCCTATCAGCACTTACGATGAATAATGAAGTGTTTAGCGTCTGTGGATGTATACAGGCCAACCTTAATATCCTTTTAGATTATGTTGTTACAGAGCATAGCGTATGTATTTATAACATAATATTTCAAGTTTTATTACGTTTTTTATATTGTGTACGCCAAAGTGACCTCACAGCACCTGATGGTACGCGGAGTGGGGTCGAAATACTGTCGATTTTCGAGAGGTGATTACTCCTGACTAGATGATAAAATTATATCACCCTGTTTGAAATAAGGTGACGGTGCATTTCTTGTGCAATAGGTAAAAGACGTGGTCATTACGAGTGTCATCAACTGCTTCAGGGAGACGAGAAGCGATGGCGGGACGTACCTACAGTGCTATGTATTTGTGGAATTTCTGCGGTTTCTGAGCAGTAGAACTTATTATCAAAATCTAATAAGTCTGGGTTAGTTACTCGCAGTATAAAAGAATATGTTTTCGAAAAATATTATTCCGCAACCCAGTGTCCATGATTTCATTTCCGAAATCCAACTACATCGAGTATTATGATATATTTTGTGTGTTTTTGATCATGATGATCATAGTTTCCGTATTTTCGTGAATTTAAAACGATGTGCTAAACTTGCATGAATATTAACATATTTAAATACGTGCGTCACTTGCACATAAATGACATGGTACACTAATAACGCGGTGATATGTCCCAAAAAAATCTAGAACTGTTTACATTGCATTCTTTGTATTCGTTTTTGTGAAAAAGAAGTTGCCAGGAATATTCTACGTTTTAGAATCTCTTTTACAAGTGGCACTTCAGGGTCGGTTTCGTTGGCCGCTTTGTCCAGGTTTTGAGTTGCTTATCCACTTATGTCTTTTTGTGTGTAATGTGTATGGGTTTTGTAAACGTATCAATATTTTACTGGTCTATTAACAGTTAAAGGTATTCCCAATGTTCCATGATTACATAGAAATTATGCATTGTAGTTTTAGTGTGATGGTTAGCCGAGGGCATGACGTGTAGTTGAGGTTAGTTTAAGTCCCAAAGAAGTCCATATCCATCATTAGCCTATATTATAGTCTATTGCTGGAAATAGTCTTCATCTAATACGCGCCATTTTATCCGGTCTTAGGCCTATCGCCTTACCCTTCATAAATCGTCACTCCACTTAGCTGGAGGGCGTTCTACACTACGCTTGCCAACTCGTGGGCTACACTCAAAAACCCATCAGTGATCGGTCCTTCGACAGATATGACCAGCCTACAGCAATTTTAGGTTACTATCCATACCTTCAATGTTTCAGCATAAAACTATTAATATTATGAAAATTATCTTTACAAACAGTGATTTTATGTGTTAAATCAGATGGAGAGTTGTGATAATATTAAATAAACAGTAAATTGTTAACAAATAACAATAGAATTGTGAATGTCATATTGAGGTGTAAATTAGTTGCAGTGTTATTTAACTAAATGTAAGCGCACAGTTGGATGGAAAGCGTAGCTTTGCATTACATTGTGAATATATTACCGTGAATAGATTAAAATACTGTCAAATACCTATCGTTTCTGTGTTAGTTGCAATAATTTATACCTAATTAGCATTTACTTTGCGAATGTTAGACTTAAGAGTTTAGCCTCGGTGGTTCTTAGTTCTGACTTCTAATTGCATAAAAGTAACTGTAAAACCATAAAAATATATAAAAAAAATATCTGTTATGATTTCTTAAAACTGCTTATCTTACGACCTTATTTATGCACGTATATAAAATAAATTGCATCCAATGCGATGCAATGCGCAGCGAAACGATAGTTTGATGTGCGCCAATCCTAAACCGATATAATGGGCGTAGCAAAACTAAAGGCAGACAATACTAGGTGTAAGAAACAAACGTTCCTATTAATACCAATGCACAGACGAACAAGCCAACATTGTTCTGTATGAAACTCAATAGCTCTGTTTCCCAGGCATTGTGTTCGCGCGTTTGAAACTGAACTTGTCTAGATTTTCTAGATATTGATTTTATGTTTGGGAATATAGATCTTGGTTTCGGGTGGTTATATTGACTGTCGTTGGGATTTGATTGGCTTCATAGGTCGTTTAGTGGTGTATACAGGCTGATAAATCGGATGTCAGGTTCAGTTACCAGGACAGGCAATTAAATTTTGTAACTTTATGTAAGAAAATGAGCAAGTTGCTTGCGATTCTACTGCTTTGGTATAAGAGTGTAAACCAAAGACTATTCCTACTGGTATTTTTTATAGTTTTGAGATTTCAAAATGCAATGAGGATTCGCGAAATTCATCGCAAATACCAAATTTATGATTACCAATAATAAATATATATAATGTAACCATATTTCAACGTGGCAGCCCTATGTGATCCATTTTAGAATAAGCTTATCTCAGCGTTTGTTCTGACAGCCCCGTTGATTGTGTTGTTTGTTCTTGTAAATTTTATATTATATTATAGAGTTATTTGGAGGGAACTAACTACCGCTTATCTTGATGCACCATCATGTGCAGAAAATTTAGATTATGCAGTCGTCTAGGACTACAAATTACAGTACTACTCGCGTAACGCATTTTTATCGCGGAATTCTTTGCATGGATTTAGGGCTGTCAACAGTTTCGAGGAATATATATTTTTTTTTTAGTATAAGTAATATTATTAAGTACAATACGGTGGTGTACGGAGTTTAGTCAGTACGTTCTGAACTTACGTAATCTCCAGTACATGCTTTTGCACCATACTCCCCAAATGATGACTATATCCATCAACCCTCGCTAATGTGATTTATAGTTCAAACCATGAACTAATTACCAGCATTGGGACATCAATTATACAAATAAATCTTGCGCATTGGAAACGTTGACTCCGTATCCATTTAAGGAAACATTTAATCTACATCAACGAGATCAGCACCGCAGCTGCGGCGAGCGGCGAGCGGGCAAAACCGCGGCCCGATACATACCCAGTTATAATTTCAAAGTGAAAATCCACGCGCTCAATGCACCGCCCACGGACGGCAGCGCGCCCTGCCTAGCCAGTATTCAGGCCACTAGAAAACCTTGATTGTCAGACTGTGGCCATTTTAGGTCCTAGTTGGAACGTTTATTTATAGATATCGTTTGCCGCGGCAAACATTTGTTTATCTCGGACAGTTGCCGCGCCGTTGGGAATTCGACAGACGCTGGCGCGGTCGGTTTCACAAATACCCCTGATCAATGTTGGCGTTGATGATGAAATATGCTGGACACAGTGTGATTTGTTCACCGATAGGCCTGCGCTGTTGGGCAGGCGAGGTATTTGTGTGGTTATTGGCCATTCGCGGAATGTCGTCTGTGTTGGTAAAATACACGAAGACTATATCAGATTTTTGAATGACTAAGCTTTTTATATAACCTATGTCTCGACCTTGACCTACTGCGCTTTGGCAATGAGTCGCGGATCGGTTATTCACCTTGTTATAAGTGTGTTGGAGTCGGTTAACGCTCTTATATTTTTATGTAATCAGTGTAAAGGTCATTTGGAATGTCTAAATCGTCTACTGCTGTTCTTCCGGAATCTCTTGGGAAGGAGGTGTTTATACTAAGCGACTATTTTGCATATAGTACTAATTGTACAAAAATTTGTCGGTGTAATATGTAAATACATATTTTAAGTATGTTGTGTGTTAAGAGTAAAATTGAGAATATGTGTTAAAACCAAAATAAATTAAATGAAGAGGATATCTTTTAAATTCTCTTTAGAAAACATAACATGATTTTTCATTTGTACGATTATAATCGACTTTTAAACTTAGGCTGTATGTGTTAGATGCAATTCTTCAATTAAACATACAAACGCGACCTTCTGTACCTACGCATTGGTATACGTAGGTACAGAAGGTTCTATGGTTAGAAGGATAACAGCAGGGAATCTAATTATTTAGGTCAGCATTCACTACGTGCCCAACGTGCTGTCAAGTCGGTGCTATCTAATTATTTAGTTTAACACGCCTCCATGTTTTACTTTCCATCGGCCACAGTCGTTAATTTTTTATCGTTCCTTGGAAACGTATGTGGTGAAGGCAGGCGTAGAGTACGCGAATAGTTTGTTTTATGATTTTGTCCGAGTTTCGCTTGATTGGTGCTAAATAATTTAGATATTTTAGCTAAGATTTTGTGTCTTAATGCGAGAATCGATCTATTCAGGCAGTCATATCCAGGTACTACTGCATTGTATGTCACCAAGCAGTAGTCTAAAAGTACTGTTCCGTTCTGAAGAACATTAAAGCCATCTAAGAGGTAATGTCTCAGTGCGCCGAACGTAGTACAGTATTCAATGCCTTCCATAGTTTTGATGTTGCTACTGCTATGGGCATCGTCACTTACTAACAAAAGTCGTTTCATCATTAGGGTGTAAAAAATATTGTAATAGACTTGATCGTATATTTCTTATACTAAGCAATTAACCTGATATACCTTATATATTGATAACAAATGCTCAATGAAATACAGAGCCATAAACATTTAAAATAGAAACCTTAGACCATTTCCCGCCGTGGAGGCTGGCGCGGCTCACAAACTTGCGAACATTGCCTCCAGACACGTATAAAGTATGCGCAACGACAATTACTGCGTTTAAACACCGCTCTATAGTAATTTATTAGCTCTGTCTACAAATTGTAAATTGGTTGTCCCAACAACGTTGTAATGACGATTGCTATTTGCAGACGTGGACCACCGTGTAGTGGGACGAGTTGGCGTCATAGTCATGCTCTGACCATGCAAAGGGATGATTAGGAATTACGGAAGAAAGGGAGTTGAGATCTCACTCTCTAAGCTTGTCGCGTTCAGGCCGGTATAGTTGTATCGAATGGCGAGGAGTGATCACTCTTCAGTTGACTCTCAATCTAGACGTTACTCCGCTTACCATTAGGCGCAGTGGGGGGTTTATTTACCGTATAGAAAAGGTCATAGCTAGATGTCACTCTACATTCATTTTTGTCCAAGACCATGGATAAGTCATACGTTGTATAATGATTTCTAATTTTTACGCGAATGTTAGACATTAAAATTAAACTATTTTTCGGAATTTGTGGCGGTTTTAATATTTTAGTTTTCTCCCGACGGTTTGAAGACTTTGCAGCCTTCGTGGACGAGGGGGGCACCCGCCGATAAAAAAAAAAATTTGTGGTCACACATTGTAACCACATATATGTACCGTAGATCCATCACTTTAAGATCTATTTTCTTTACTTAGAATCTAAATATTTCTTAATTATTACATCAAATTGTTGCATTAGCCAATGCCGTTAACAAATTGGCAATTTAAGTAATAGTAATTCGATAGTCATCTACACCACAACTTTAAAGCCGAAATAAATAGAACATTCATCATCTGCCAATTATTTTAGTAGTTTACGTTAAGAATAGTTAATTGCTTTGTGGTAATTAATTATGCTAGATCGAGACCAAGGTTCGTTTCTTAGAAGTTTGAGCACGAATTTTACAAATAGACTAATTTAACCGTGGTAATTAAGATCTACATTGTATATAGATATTGTAGGTGTTATCAGTTCATATACTACGAGATGGCAGTGGTGAATGATGAAATTTTTCAAAAGGTAACCCGAAGCAAAAATATGCCTTAGTTAACATATCAAGGCCAATTAAACGGAAAACAAAAACGAAGACAAACGTAAATGAACCTAAGAGGGAAGCCGGTAGGAATCGGGTTGTATGGACGGTTCGCTGCTGCTAGTGTATTAAGTGAAAACTTAATACACTAGTGCTGTACAGCAGTGGCGAAGGGTGAAATTTTCCAAAAGAGAACCCGACACAACAATAATATAAGTACTAATATATGCATAAATTCGGTTTGCAAATCGTTCTTATCATAATTAGATTTTACATAAATGACGAAAAGGAAGCCGGTAGGAATCGGGTTATATAGACCCTTCGCTACTGCTGTAGAGCATGACTGCCTCAATGGGGTAGTTGGATTACAATACAACTGCGGTGCTGAGATCTGGTACGAACCCCGGGTCGGGCAGTGATGGGTTTTTCTATTCGATATCAATATGGAGTCGAATTTTTTGGCTGTTGTGCGTTGCGGTCGCCCCCTATTACATTATGGGACGGTATTCACACGGCGGAAAGTGAGTGAAACAGTTGTGCCTCTGCCTGTCTCTTCGATGATGAAAGACGTAAGTGTGTGTGCTGTACAATATGATTTGGTATTTTTGCGTGAACACATGAGAAGTGAAAATATAAAATGTAGTACACCTACAAATATCATTAAAAATAAGTAGTCAATAACTCTGCACCATCTTTATTGTAGCGTTCTCCTTACCCTATACGTCATAAATAAGACTTAAAAAGGTTCTCCAACACTCAATTCACGTAGTCAACGACATTTTTAAGGATAATAAAGAAATCATATACTATTCATCATTTTCCCTAATCGTTTTCACACTTAACAAGTGAAAACACTAATAACGTGTGAAAGTTCGCAACACCGGTGTGATAGTGTTAAATTGATATGATGACAGATGCTGCACTCAGACCCTGGTTTTATCAAGTTGTCACTGACGTATATTCGCCACTTATCATCTCTGCAGGTGACTAAGCACTTAGCGTATTGATTTCCCACAACTTCGACCTGTGAATTGTGAGATTTGAGGGTATCTTATGTTTTTTTATGAATGTACTAGGCATGCGTGGCGATCGTCATCAAGTAAATGTAATGCTCGTTTCATAAAGCAAATACGTAATGTATTTTAAATATATTAATATATTGAGTAGCCTATTGCCATATAGAACTGGAATTCTAGCCCTGAAAGTCACAAAGTTTATTACCCCACTTTTAATTTGAATCGAATTGAAATGAAATGAAATGATTTATTTGGATGTGTAAAATGTTATACATTATTTTGATTCCGTCAATATTAACTCTACCACCAGTTCGGAAAGCAGTTTTCACCAGAGAAGAACGGGCAAGAAACTCTGGTGTTGCTCTTTTCAATCAAATTGACAAATAAAACAATTCAAATCAAACATAATCCAGTGGCGAAGGGTGAAATTTTCCGAAAGAGAACCTGACACAACATATTAGTAAATATTTATGCATGAACGCGGTCCACCAATCGTTCTAATGATAATTGAGAAAGGGAAGCCGATAGAAATCGGGTTACATGGACCCTTCGCCACTACTATGGTCACCTCATGTAGATACTCCCAGGTGTAATATGCTTAAAATTATTTGTCCTATATTTTTTTTTTTTCTAGTTATATTGACCTTAATTTCGCTTTCTCTGAGTGCGACTCAACACCTGACCGGTTTAGGTTTAGTACACGCCGCTGAGCGATGGGTGAAATGGGCACTCACCATCGATCTCATTGTAATTATTATGTCAAAAGCCGCCATTAAAACGTCAAGTGCCGCCGATTTGTATCGTTTATCGCTAAATTATGGATTTTTCTCTAACCATTTATGTTTAAAGAGGTTATTGCTTGCTCTTTTAAAATATCTTTAGTTGTAAATTTCTGAAGATATCGATAATTGCATACAATTATGTTCCTGATATAATACTATGCTCTACTTTTTAGTTGTTTCTAGATTCTTCTCTGTAATAATAACAAGGCCGTCGAACAGGGGATTCACCTTATAGTAAATGAAAATAATGATAAGTTAACTCCGACAAATACTGATAGAAAAATTTTAGCTGTCTTAACGATTTTGACTGTTAATATGTTAAGGCATTTTGCCAGTTTCATTCTTTGTGTGAAAACTCCAAATTATCGATTACTATAGTCTATATCTTTTGCTTTTATACAACTAAATGACAAGACGAGCAAGCGACTCGTCTGGAACAACCTACCACTACTACTACTACTACTACCACTCATGGACAGTAGAAGCAACTTGGAACGTCGCTCGAACTTTAAATCACAAAGAACTACGTGGCACAAGCGAACAAATTGACAGACTCAACTATTTTATGGTAAATTACTTATGAATTATAACTGCATGGTAGGCGCAGTTGTAATGAACTACGACTGCGGTGCTGAGGTTTCGGGTTTTGTTCCCAGGAGTCACTAGTTCTTTTTGCTCAATATTAGCCTGGAGTCCGAAGTGATGCCTGATATGACTACATGCTTGCACCCTGTAAGTGGTGAAGGGTCCATATAACATGATTTCTGCCGGCTTCCCTTTCGTAATTTATATCTAATTATCATCAGAACGATTTGAAGATCGGTATTACACATATTAGTACCTATATATTGATTGTATTGCGTTTCGAAAAATTTAATTCTGCGCCTCTGCACCCTATCATATCATTAAGACACTTGGCGAAAAGTGGGTATATTATCCCATTTACCAGCGGAATGTTTGCCGGCAAACATGACAGCTACATGACATTACGTGTGTCACGAGAATATAACATTATTTACTACATAATAAGGTTATTTTTCCGTGACACGCGTAATGTCATGTAGCTGTCATGTTTGCCGGCAAACATTCCGAGGCTAAATGGGTTAATTGCGCCCCTCTTAGCCTTTAGAAGCCGTAAGTGTGTGTATGTACGAAGATTTATAATCTCATGCCACTTCGAACCATATTCTAACTATTATTAGAAATTGAACAATATCGCTCTGTGCACAATTAATTGGTGTCCATGTTTGGGCGACACTTGCCGCGGCGCGTAACGCCCGAGCGCCGTCGGCACTGCACCGACTCTCGGCTCTGTGTAAACGTGTTGTTCCGTTGTCGTCGCCCACGGTGCGCGTGTTGTGGGCGGGTGTACTACCTGATTTAGTCGGACGGCTAAGGTTGCCACTAGTCTGGATGTTAGTCAGCTTGCAAGTTGTTTGGAGTCATGGGTAGTATCTAGTAGTTTGACTTTGCTGTTGCTAACGGATTCGCTTGTGCACGAGTTTCTTGCCCGTTCTTCTCTGGTGAAAACTGCTTTCCGAACTGGTGGTAGAGTTAATATTGACGGAATCTAAATAATGTATAACATTTTACAGATTCAAATAAATCATTTCATTTCATTTCACGAACCTTTTTAAATTTCCTACAATTGATATTATTTCTCTTTCTTTGAACCTCTGATACACCCCTACTGTATAAATTGTATGTTATATAGCTTCTATCCTCGCGTGTGCGCACTCAAGTTAACAGCAACAACCCTAAACGTGACCCAGTTCAGTGAGATTTCCACTTTGTCCCAAGCGGCCGACGCGACGTTCAGAGGCGTTCAATTATTTCCAGATTGATATACAGACCGAAAGGCAGCCGCTATTGATTTACAAACACCAGTGCGAATACAGTACAGTAGTGTTGATTAATTGCGAAATGGCCGGTTATCGGTGGTTGATTTATTATTTTAATTGATTGAATTTCTTCGTCTGTCTGTCTGTTTATGATGAGGGTGATTGCGGTGAGGTTGGCAGGTTTATGAGGATGCTCTAATAGATATTGTTGAGGTGTTTGATGTTCACGGTGTCCGTTATTGGAGATGTATACGTGCTTTTTTAATGGTGGCTTACAAGTAGAAATATTAATACAATTTAGTTGTTATAATTATGGGATTTGTTGAATAAACCAGTTAGATTGAGAAATGTTTTAGAAAATGTACCAAAGTAAATACGATATGACGGCATAAAACATACAACTGACAAAGTAAAATAGATTACACTTCTTTGTTGGAGATTCCTTATTTAAAAATGTTACGACGCTAACAGGCTTATTTTATGACTTTATTGAAGACTAGAATTTTAATAATTAACTTTAGCCGTATACTGAGTTTTTTTTTTTCGAAAAATTCGTATGGGAAAAATAAGCTGTTTTCCTACTTGAACTTAAACATAATCGAACTCAACTATAGATGTCCTTAGCATGCCGTGCAGAACAGTGAACAACTGTTAATAAGTACGTTTAAATTAATTGATACCTCATTATAGTTTATACTTGTGTATATCAAGATTGTCCTGTAACGGAGTGGACAGAGATACAAATCTATAGATACGAGATCGCCCGCTGTTACCGCTTGTGAACACTATTAATTCCTGTTCCCTTACATTGGAACTGTTTTAGTGCGATCTAGTGATAATTCGAAAATAGACCTTATCTCGAAAACGGTAGGGAACTAAATAGCATTTATTGCGATCTAATCAGAAATGTGGTTTTGAAAACTGTAATAACTGGTTTTTCAAGAGGATTAGATGATTTTAATTTCTATGTTTAATGCGATGCGAAATGCGATGAAAAATTTGCTCAAAATATCTAAAATAAGTAAAAACACGTTAATTTATTGTATAAATGTGAAATGTGTAAATAGCGATTCTTAAAAAAAGTTGATCGCATAACGATTTACTTTATACGTACGTAATTGATAAATTTTTCTTGAAAATAACTAGCTTCAAGCGAGACTCGCAGTAAAATATATGATTAATATCTAGTTTTACCTGTACCTAATTATTTGATCGATGTCTCTTGAAAATAACTACTTTCAATGAAACCTTGTAACTATTATACAGACTTTCTCTATTTGTAGTAGGAAGTCCAATTAACTTTAAGATTACTTGAAATATTATAAACCAAAAACCTACTATAATCTATAATTCCCTTCATTTCATTTGTGTGTCAATCTTTGCGTTGGTTCCACAAAAAATAACAAGCATTGCCTTTAGCCGCGAGTCGTGACGCCTAGAGACGTCCAGTGAAACGGGTTTCCGTGCTATGGCGTGAATTTGCATTTTTTCGCGACATTCCTCGGTATACGGGTCGTTCGATGCACGACTAACTCCAGTAATAATATTGATATAAAATGCGATGATAAAATGTCTTTAGTTATATGTATAAGCGACTTTATTTAAGTAATAATTAAATATTCTCATGTACCTTAACTTATCATAAGTGCAACTATGTTTGCCTGCGTGATGAATAAAGTATTTCATTTTATTTTAGGATAGCTAGATATCATCCACAAATAACGTTATTTATTGTAGCTTTACTTATTTTTCAAATGTCATCGCGTTTTTAGATCAGAGATAAATGAAAATATATGTATGTTATTTAAAATGGAGCGTTTCTTAAATTTTAGATTTGGAAATATATAAAAGAACTTTATGGTAAGTGGTTTTCGATGTGATTCCACATATAATAGTGTTTTAATGGAAAGTAGGATCGTTAAATAATGATAAACATTGATTTTCTGTCTGCGCTTTGTTACTTTCAATTGGCTACAATTGGCACTGATAAAATGATGGCGCAGTGATCAAGGTACTAAATTTAATATGCGTCATCCCTTTCAGTTGTCTGGTCCCCCATTAAGATTCCATTCTTTAGGGATAATGTTAGGCAGACGCTACCTAAATACATGCTTGATCCGACTAACCACCGTTTTACTAATAATCAAATAACTCTATTAGACTGTAATTAGTACCCAAACTTGATGTAATGAAGAGCTGAACACTGTCTCTCAAGATATAAGCTTGCCTAGTTTGAGAGGCAGGGTTAATTAATTATGTCAATCTACAAATATTAGATTCTTCTGCTATTGTAACAATGTGTTGTGAATCATTGTTTTTCTATTTTCATATGGTCCTGTACCTAATCATTAAGGAATAAATAAATAAACAATCGCAATCGCTTTTTACGATCCATCGCAAAATTTGACCAATCAGGACGAACTATGTTTTATCATTCTTACAAATGATACGAACAGTGGGTACCTTGGGTACACCTCTACCTAACTCTTTATGGAAAAAGGCGTGATGTGTGGTATCTGTATTTATCCTTATAAAAATATAACCACGCCGTGTTTAAAAACAAAACAAATCAATATAAATATAAAGCGCAGTAAAATTACATATATTAATATCGTATTGAAATAAAACAATTTTATCGATCGAAATGATAAGCCGCAATTAAATGCTTATCGTATTGCATTAACCTTTCTAAATGTTACTCAATGAAGGACGCGAATAACGGTCACACTTGTTTATATTTAATTACAATTAAATAAGACGTGATGTTTATTTATTATTATTTACCAAATTAACCAAAAGTACACTTTGCCTTGAATTAAAACAAATATCTCTTAGGTTGCAACATACTAATACGATTAAATTGAGATCATAGCATTGGCGAAGCGATCACACCTCGATTCCTACAGGCTTCCCTTTTAGGTTTTGGTTGATACTAGACACAATATTTAATAAGTAAATTATAAATTTACAAAATATTAGGTTGTGAACAATAATAATAGTTTAAGATTAATCCTTAAATTGAGATCATAGCATTGGCGATGCGTCCACACACCTAGATTCCTACCGGCTTCCCTTTTAGGTTTTGGTTGATACTAGACACAATATTTAATAGGTAAATTATAAATTTGCAAAATAACCTATGAACAATAATAATACTTTAAGTTCGCTGTCTTAGTTTTTGTTTTCCGTTAAGTTGATCGCGATATGTTAACTGATGCCAAAGTTTGAATCCTTGGGTTCCTTTTTGACAAATATCACCCTTCGCCACTGGATCTTAGGACAAAAACTACACCTCAGTCCCTACACTAGGCACGACCTGTATCTTAGACGACCGATTTACATACTTACCTAGAATAAAATCAATTTTGAAAGATTTATAAATTGTGATTAGAATCTTCATGTTATACTAATTTTGCTAACTAATTAAGCATTCTAAAGCTTGACACTAACATAACCTCTAAATACGGTTTAATATCAATACAATATTCGAACCCCAATTGATTGTACCGATTGAAGTTCAAAATCCACGAAACGATTCTTGCAATAACACCATGCACCGCGCCGTCCTAGAAAACTATTGTTATTTATGGCCGATCCTTCGGTAAACCGCTTGCGAACAGTCAGGCCATTGATCCCACGCAGCGAAAGCTACAGTACAGGCCTCATTGGCACTTGTACAGTGTTTAAGACCTACGCAGACGACCGATATCGGTCTGATAATTATCGTGGTATAACTTTTATTTGTTACTATAATGTTTTAAAGGAAATCGGAGTAGTCGTTTCGATTTTTATGTGAGAAAATTGTGTACGCAATGATAATAAGACACTATAAAATCTGAGACCGACTAAAATCGGTCGTTGCCGACGATAAATCGTAACCGACAAATATCGTAGGTTTATGTCGTAAAGCTAGATATTGCTGGATTCGGGCTAACTGTGCTAAATGGGACATAAATCTCGACGTACAGCCCTCACTGGCCATTGATTTTATTCATCGACTCGCGTTCCATGTTGAACCGTTTTGTATGGATATCGCGGTTGTAATGTCGGCCGCAATGGTTATTTTACG
This sequence comes from Manduca sexta, assembly GCF_014839805.1. Taxonomy (NCBI): domain Eukaryota; kingdom Metazoa; phylum Arthropoda; class Insecta; order Lepidoptera; family Sphingidae; genus Manduca; species Manduca sexta. Next base: position 14,504,365 of record NC_051137.1, on the reverse strand, counting down.
TCCGATATTTGCTTGTAAATACGGTTTAGTAGTTTTATATTAGGTTTAAAGTTGGTTCCGTCGTGTTGACCGATTTCGTGATTTTATTGGTATGGAAGGGTTATTTTGTTAAATAAATTGCATTTTGTAAGAGTTAAGGTTTGTTTGGCTTTTTAACCTCTATCAGTGAGTCTGTCATGGCTATTACCGCTAGCTAGGTCCCTAAATCTTCCATATCATAAAATGATGGTTGGACATTTCTCAGTTGTTGATAATTTATTTATTTCTAATTCCAAGTTGACCCAATTTAAAGTGACCCAAAAAACAATACCGACTTAAAAAGGAACCAGCAAAGTCAAATCATTAGTTCTTTTCAAATTTCCGCAATATTTTTTCTATCTTCTATTCAAAAAGTAACAGTTTCACCCTTTCAAACTGGCTGAATTTTTACAGTACAAATCTCAGGGAGTAGTTGTTGAAAGGCCTCCCCCAAACGAGGCGCACTCGACCCCGTTTCCTTCAGTTTTTACTTCGCCTGAAGCCATGTTGGGCTAAGCCTCGGCATACAAGTTGTTTGTGAACAAAGACTTGTGACGTGAAGAGTAATATTGGATGGAAATCGTAATGTATACAGTATTTTTCGATATTAAATATTATTTAGTACGTTAATATTATTTTTCATTGGTCCTGCGCCTGATAGATCTGGGGAGATGTCGGTTTGCCGTCTCACCGGACTATGAGACTTGAGAGTGAAGGAACAGAGAGTGCAACGGTGTATTGCGCATACACTTGTGCACTATAATATCTCCTGCGTACCTGGTTGATCTCCGTTGAGATTGGCCGCCGCGGCCGGAATTCGGCAGAGGGATTCATTCATTCATTATTTTTCAATGGAATTGTGATGATCTTTTAAGTACAAATCACAATAGTATTAAAATTTAATCCACGTTAAAATTATTTTATTCTGAAGAAATAGTTCAACTGCGACATTGACAAACAAACCTTGCATTTTGGATATATGATATTGCTAGGAACTTACCTTCCACAGCAGCAATCAGAACTGCTGGTACTGCAGCAAGGAGCTCAATGAAGGTTCCCATTATTAGCACAATAGGTATTACTGTGCTACATTTCTTAAAATATTTTGTTTTTCCTCTCCTTTTATTGTACATGTTATACTTTCTTTTAATTTAAACACATGTCCCAACTATTTCGCCTTTTTTTTTTCCTTTCTGTCATTAGACCAAGGAAGTGACGCTCCAATTCCTCAATCAACTTCCAACTAAAACCAACGCATTACTGGCAACATCTATAAATTGTCTCACCGACGAAATTGCGTCAACGAGAGGGAACTTCAATCTAACGCCATTCATGTCACGAACAAATTGACTCGGTATAAATAAAGCGTTCATGATGGGATGAAATGGAAAGTGGTGTGTGATTGACGTCGGCTTGAGGTCATTACGTATTGAGGTTCTGTAAGAGATTTGACGGGTTGATGTGTCGTTTTTGACCAAGTTTAAAATGGAGAAGCCCCGGGTCAGTTTTTTGGTGATTTAATATCTGGATGTAAAAGAAATGATAAGAGAGAGATAAGAAAATGAGGTACGATAAAAAATTATACAACGTACGTAATATTTTTGTAATTATAATTACATGACATAAAATCTTTTGCTTGCTGATAAGTGATGTTGTTTTTAGCTTCGCTCAATTAAGCCTCTGTTATCTACATTTATTTGCGGAAAATATCAGAGCTTTTCAAGATCGCACAATAGCACCGCGATTCCAGACCAAACTGTTTCTTCGGATAGAAAATTATTCATGAGCTGATATACAGCCGAACACTATAAATGATTTCAATTGCAATCTTTGTACAGTTCCGAGAATCTGAACTATTAAACAATATAAATCACCTGCAACCAAGTATAACAAACTTACTTCTGATTGGTAAATTTTCCAGATCGATCCGAAGGTAACGTTTGAGATCGTTTATTGAAACCGGCCGTTACCAGTAAAATACTTCTAGCAGAACATTTCGTTACTTAATTATTAAACTAGCACGAACGATAATGCATGTATTTTTATGCGCATATTTAACATATTCATGAAACCTGTTGGTATTGTTTGGTTGGCTATCGTGACACGTAAACTTTAGTAAATAAAACGCTTTCTAGATCTTTCCTAATTGCCTAAACGTTATATGGAACAGAATTTTAATTTTATTGACATGACCTTTAATACGAAAGCATTTAGGTGATTATTGATAAACCAGATTTGGACTCATCTAAAAGATTTTTTAAGGCGATACCTCAAGGTCCATTTTCATACATTTTGTTTCACCTTTAATCTGGGTAACTAAACAAGTATTGGCAAGTAAAGAATTTAAATTCACGTCTAGTTAGTGATTAGTTCTCGCAGTTGAAAGAAAAACGTAAAAATAATTAATAATCATGGATATTTCGGCCTTTAAAATTTAATATGACGAAATTTGAAATGTATGAAAATGGACCTTGAGGTATCGCCTTAAATACTGACATGGTATAAACCAGCGTACCTGAAAAGTTCTCTATAGGTATTTTAAATGTGTATGAAGTCTACCAATCCGCACTAGGCCAGCGTGGTGGACTAAGGCCGAGTACCTCTCATTAGTAAAGGAGGCCAGTGCCCTGCAGTGGGACAGTATATAATACAGGGCTGATATTATTATTATTACGGCATAATTACTTTTTCGAATGCTTGGTGTAATATGTTGTATCTCTAGATTCTCAAGTACTATGCCGGAGTCTTGACTGGAAAATGGTTGACTTCACAACTTGATCCATTGTACTATGAATTCATAAGACAAGTTTTTTATTGTGTCAGTCGAGTCAAGTAACATATTAGAATTGACACCACTAGCAATAACATTGAAATATTCTTAATAAGTATTAAAGTCGTACAAATAAATCGATATTTATCCACAATAAACAACCGAATGAAACAATAAACAGCGAAGTTTATAAGTACGTTGGGAGTTAACTGTACGGCGGTTAGTGATTGCGTGCTTTAATTACGATGCAAGGCTACTTAGTTATAGGGTTGGCGCTTAGGCAGGGGTGAAGAAACGAGTTATGCGACTATGGTTTTGTTTGTGGGAAGATATAATTATTCTGCAATAGTCCTTGAATGGGTAGCAGACACAAGAGGCTTACACCTGTGACTTTTTTAAAATTATGGATCTATATTTTGTGAATTATCACTTGCTTTGACGGCAAAGGAAAACATCGAGAAGAAACCTGCATACCTAAGAAGTTCTCTATTCGAATTTTGAGGGTTTGTGAAGTCTACCTATCCGCACCAGGTCTGCGTGGTTGACTAAGGCCTAACCCCTATCAGCAATAGATGAGGCCCGGGGTCAACAGTGGGACAGTATATAATACAGGGCTGATATTATTATCCTCTTCACTATAAAGCCTATTATCATGCAGAATGAAGACAAAATATCCAATGCCTCCAGACATTTCGCCAATCCTGTACACTGCACGATATAATTCGATACTGACCGCCCGAGGGCATTACCCAACGTAACGTGACTTCGGCGTGTGCACTCATGTGATGGTCTGGCTTTCGGGACACGGTTCTTTGTGTGTTACTTGCATTAGTTTTAACTAGGTCGAGTTGTGGAAATATGATTGTTTAAGCTTTGAATAAGTATTATTTTAATAACTCAATCAATTTTCACAAATTAATAATTGTTCTTTATGGTTTCTTATACAATTGAATTTTAGAACGAGTAAGTCTTTTGCGTCGCATGTCGTGTCGCTTACGGTCCGTCATCACTACGTAGTATAAAACAAAGTCGCTTTCTCTGTCCCTATGTCCCTTTGTATGCTTAAATCTTTAAAACTACGCAACGGATTTTGATGCGTTTTTTTTTTAATAGATACAGTGATTCAATAGGTAAGTTTATATGTATAATAACATCCATTAAATAGTGGAGAAATACTGTTATTTTGTTATGCTACACCCGTGCGAAGCCAGAGCGGGCCGCAATGTTTTTATATACAACGTTCACAGTTTTTCTGTAGTGTATTTAGTATGAGCATTGCACCCGTACGAAGCCGGGGCGGGTCGCTATTTGAGTTATAAAAAAATATATAGCAACCAATACTGCGCCACATAAACATTGCGGCGTAGTTTGTGAATTATAAAAAAAAAACTACATACACCATTTCCGTGTAATCATTACTATCACAATTGTAAAACACAGATCTCACTGTTAGATATGCTATCTGCAATGTAAATAGAATCACGGCGCTTATCATGCGAGTATATAACACGCTCGTAATTGTGAATTAGATGACGTCAGATGTTTGCACGGGAACGATTAATTTGTTCGTTAACCCGGCGCTGATAATGGAGGAGGATGGGCTTGCATGGCATATCGTGTGATATTTTTGCTTGCAGTGGTTGATTGTGGCTTTAAGATGTGTAAAGTTTAAACGGTGAGCATGAAATATTAAAAAAATCTGTGTAATTATTTAACCCGATGATACGTCCGTTAAAACGATTCTATCTTCGAATTTTTTTTTTTTATTTGATCCTTATGAAATGGCACAATCCTGCTATCTGCCAGAGACTAAAGCTACGTGCAGCTAAAACTTATTTTTTTTTTCAAGTTTATAATTTGTACTTTATGTATGTTTCGATTTAAGTAATAAAGAGTAAAAACTCTTTATTACTTAAATCCAAGTAAATATTATGTTATCTCACAAAATATAATCGAATATAGAGGACAATGACTCATCTTGTGTTTTGGAATAAAAATACGTTTTATCCCTAATTTATTGCTCTCTCTTACCCTGCTTGTTTTATACTTTTTGAACACACAATAACGCTAAAATCCCTATTCTATTATGAAGTAATAGTTTTAAAACACGAATCTAAACGTAAAACCTAAAAAAACACAATCGAATTATGCCACCTTGCTCTTTTCTTACCGTCACAATAACCATCTGTCCCCATCCTCCTATACACACTTGCATAACATTCACTTTACAATGTATTCTCATGACTGTGCCGTAATATACAAGCAACACGAGTATTGAGTGCGCGTGCGCAGCGACACGCGCCCACGTGCATGACAACTATGAAATACGCATCCTGAGAACATTACTCTGAGATTGTAATGGCAACGTACGTAAGTGCGGTTTCTGTAGGTAAAACGTGAGGTACTGGTACCTCTGAAAGGATAGGCAGAGAGGTAGCGATGGAATTATAATGTATTCACGGTTAGTCGAGCTTAATTTAATAAATTGTCGAGAGAGAAGCGATAATATGACTCTATCGTAATTTAGAGCTCTTATTTTTATTCCACCATGTAAAATTTTTAATACATGACCTTTTTTAATACAATATCAAAACCTACGATCATTGCCTCTAAAGATTACACAAAGTAGACTATAATTCATTCTATACTTAGTTCTAATTATAGTACATATATGTTTACTATATACGGACAAATCCCAAAGAATGCAGCACAGTTTCCTGTCTAGTATTTATCATACTTGATTTAGTTTTTACAACTGCAACTGACCTTGGAGGTGTAGATTATCGCACAAAGCGTCTATAAATGACCTTTCGCTCGTGCCCGTCGACCCGTGGCGACCTTTATCAGATCATGTGTGTGTTGGAGGTCGAGCCACGCTGGTTTATCATGCGTGATGACTTCTGTTTGCTTCGATGATCTAATTATCACGGTAGAGTATTAGGCCTATTGGTTTTAGCATTAGAACCTACAGAGAAGACATGACCAGGAAGAAAAACATTATCGTGTCTTGATAAAATAAGGAATTAATATCTTATACAATGTTTTAATGAAACTTAAAATTGTGTGACTGAAAGTGTGATAGTAGTGACCATAGGAGATGTAAAAAAAATACTTTCTAGAATATTTATTTTGTTTATATACATAAACTTTTTATTTTACATCAGATTTTCAAGAAGACAACTATGTTATTATGTCAGTTATTAATGCTATGTCAAAATAACCCTGTATGTGTAACAACCACGAGGCAACCAGTCTCATGTATATTAAACAAAAATTAAAAACGTACACGAATAAAAATACTAAACCCTTACTCGAAAGATACTCCAAGCTTATAGGTCATATAACAAAGGGACACTGTCACCCTTAGCAAGCGACAGCTGTTGCCACGTCGTAACAGACATCTTGTGCCCTCTATAGTCAACTGGTTAGTATTGTAGAGCGAGAGAAGAAATCGTTTTAATATTGTTTGATGAGCATGATGAATAATAATATTTGATTTAGAAATATTTATTCAAGTAGTCTGATTTGTTTACTAGAATTTTGCGTGAGTGATGAAAGTTGCCTTGACGTTCGTTCACGTGTCCTAACCTATTTTTAACCGACTTAAAAAAGGAGGAGGTTTTCAATTCAACGTGTATTTTTTTTTAAAGTTTCGGAAAAGTATTTTTTTTTTATTTGTAAGGATATGCTCCCAAATTGGTCCTATAGAAATATTTTAAAATCGGTGCAATAGTTCGATTTCTAAAAAGAAATAATTTTGTTTAAGGCACTAGTGTATTTCTCATTTACCACCTAAAGAAAGGAACCTTTTACGCTTATTGAACTATGCATAACCCTAGTATTATAATTTTCTTGTCAGATGTGTCGCAATCGTATAATCTCCGACACCACGCCGCTAAACACTGTGACATAACGCGATTCGAACCTGCGACCTTTAGTAAATCATGTCGATCTACGGGTTACGGGAAGTTGGGACCGGCTGCGCCGGCGCAGCGCGTGACACCGCAGTCTGATTATGTTATGTGATCACCCCGGAATCGAATCTACGCCGCCGGCGTTAATGTCCTTTTCCTGGATAAAATATAGCCAGTGTTAAAATCAGTCAACCTCAAGAAAGTCCCGTCAAAATCGGTTTAGCCGATTCTTTTTATTCTTACGGAAATGACTGCTAATATTTTGATAAATATACATTTTAAATGGAATGTTTATGTATTTGGAACGTGTGAACCATAATATGAGCTTAAGAATAAATATAATTTCGAAATGAAAAAAAAACTCATTTTGTTTATTTATATAAATTACAGATTCAATGTTAAGGTACCTAGCACCTCACTACAGCTTAGTCTACGCTCAAAAATGTGTCTCAAATCTGAATTATTTCGCTATCCCAGAAAATTTAATTTATCAAACATCCAAAATTGTTTTATCGAACATTAGATTCACAGATGAAATATCCAATATCCAATCTTATTATCGTTTAAATCATTTCGAACAGACGAAACGGGTCGGCGGTCGCATAAATATTTAACGGTTGGGGGATACGGCCCGGGGGGGGATAGGAGATCTATTTTCTGCACCGTTGGCTCATTATTGTCTATTGAATGGAACTGTGCCTGCTTTAAATAAGGATTTATCGATATTTGATGGTATTACGGTATCGAAGCCGCGGGCTGAACACGTATAGCTCAATACGTATTTATGACAAGATTCCACGCGGAATTGGAATGCATATGTAACGTCAAAACGGCCCAGCGAAAGATCAGCGCTGGTTTTTTATCAGCATATGCTGAGCTGGGTTCGCTTTTGTGACGAGCAAATAGATTTAAGTGTATTAAATTTGTAATTACCTATATTATGTACTAGCTTTTGCTCGCGGCTCCGCCCGCGCTATAAAGTTTTTCAGGCTAAAGTTTTCCGTTATAAAAATAGTAGTTTCCCGGGAGCCTATGTTCTTCCCAGGGTCTCAAACTGTCTCCATACCAAATTTCATCTTAATACGTTAGGTAGTTTTTGAGTTTAACACGTTAAGGCAGACAGATGCAGCGGGGAGCTTTGTTATATTATTTAGAACTTTTTAAGTGAAACAATCCCGTCATACATCATTGTTGCATAAATTTAACCGTTTACGCAGCGCAGGCAACGGAAGCTCTCAAAACTCATAATTTTCCCCGTTTTTGCAACATGTTTCATTACTGCTCCGCTCCTATTGGTTATAGCATGATGATATATAGCCTATAGCACTCCAGGAACAAAGGGCTATCCAACACAAAAAGATTTTTTCAGTTCAAACCGGTAGTTCCTGAGATTAGCCATTACTGCTCCGCTCCTATTGGTCATAGCGTGATGATATATAGCTTATAGCGGTCCACAAATAAAGGGCTCTCCAATACAAAACGATTTTTTTTAGTTGAAACCGGTAGTTTCTGAGATTAGCCATTACTGCTCCGCTCCTATTGGTCATAGCGTGATGATATATAACTTTGAGCACTCCACAAACAAAGGACTATTCAACACAAAAAATATTTTTTCAGTTCGAATCGGTAGTTCCTGAGATTAGCCATTACTGCTCCGCTCCTATTGAATATAGCGTGATGATATATAGCCTATAGCTCTCCACGAATAAAGGGCTATCCAACGCAAAAAGAATTTTTCAGTTTGGACCGGTAGTTCCTGAGATTAGCCATTACTGCCCCGCTCCTATTGGGTATAGCGTGATGATATATAGCCTATAGCACTCCACGAATAAAGGGCTATCCAACGCAAAAAGAATTTTTCAGTTTGGACCGGTAGTTCCTGAGATTAGCCATTACTGCCCCGCTCCTATTGGGTATAGCGTGATGATATATAGCCTATAGCACTCCACGAATAAAGGGCTATCCAACGCAAAAATAATTTTTCAGTTTGTACCGGTAGTTCCTGAGCTTAGCCATTACTGCCCCGCTCCTATTGGGTATAGCGTGATGATATATAGCCTATAGCACTCCACGAACAAAGGGCTATCCAACGCAAAAAGAATTTTTCAATTTGGACCGGTAGTTCCTGAGATTAGCGCGTTCAAACAAACAAACAAACAAACAAACAAACAAACAAACTCTTCAGCTTTATATAATAGTATAGATTTTGGCTTGTTACAAATAAATATTTTCTTTCTTATTCTTCTTCAATACATGTCATGCGTTTAGTCCATAAACTATTGTATAAAATTATATTGTCATAAGTTTGATGTTAATTGACACCTGATATATTCGGACATTATTACTACTGAAGTTATTTCTTAAAGAGACTCTCACGTCCTAGTCCTCAATGTAATTGAATTTTTATATAACATGCTACCTGAGAAGGTCTCTATAGGAATTTTAAGGGTGTATGAAGTATACCTACCCACAATAGGCCAGTGAGTTGGACTAAGGACTAAATGCCTCTCAGTAGTGGAGGCCCGTGCCCAGCAGTGAGACAGTATACAATACAGGGCTGATAGAAAAATCACGAAGTTAATGAAATCAAAATACACAAAACTAATAACTTGATACCCATAAATTGTCAGATATCGTGAAAAATTAAGAAATGACTACGGTTCATTGAATATCTTAATCCTTGGCGATTCCTTATTTCAAAACCACGGGGAATACACGCGCAGCGTACAGAGAATTACCGTCCATATTTGAATTTCTAAACTTGAATGAGAGACGCTTTTATTGCTTCAATACGTATCGGATACGAGGAATACGATAAGAATGAAGGTTTGATGGAATCTATTTACATTCATGTTTTTAGATCAATTTATAGCTTGCGGAATCATTTTCCTATTTACACGATTATTGGCGAAATTTAAACTATAATGTTATATATCCATTACCAAAACAAATATAACCAGTAAGTAAATGACATTCCAAAAAACATCAACATATAAGTGCAAAAATATAAATGTTCCAATTTCAATACCGTTAAATTATAATTTTGCTGTACCATTTCGATAAGACAAACGCATACAGAAAACGGCTGTGCAACTACATCTTCGGCTATTTCTCACAGCTTTCGAAACATAGCTTAGTTTGTACGCCCCATTTAGTGTTAGGTTTTGCACAATATCTCACATCTCCATACAGTTTAAGTGCCGGCTTGCCCAATAACCAAGTCTCGTAAAATGGATAGAAAGCAATAACAAATATAGAAATAACAAAAGGCAGACAAACAGCATCGACCCGCGACCCTTTCGCACATAAATTAATATATTCAATTATTTGCATGCAGTTCGGTGCGCGGAGCGATACCGCGCCCATTGAACTGCTGTTCATGTAATCTCGTGGCGGGCTGTGGGCTGTGGCGGCGTTGGCGCGGATTTGTGAGGATGGGGGATGATCCCCCGTCGCTTGAATATAAAAATAAATAAGTTATAGTACATGTTAATACCAATATAAATGCCTTCTTATGTTTACGCGAATTTTGGACATTGAAAACTATTAGCGGATGTTTCGCGGTTTTTTTTATTATTCTTTATCTCCTGACGTTTCGAAGACTTTGTGGCCTTCATGGAGTCTGTTAGTTAGTGGTGACCATTGAGGCTGGATAGTCTACGAAACGATGGCAGATAATAAAAATATAAATAACCGCGATAAAATATTTTTATTTCAATATTAATGCCTCAATCGGCGCAAATATTTTTGCCACAAATCCGTACTTAGGTAGATACATTTTTAGTACTTACTTTCATGTGCATCAATTTCAATGGTTTGTACTTGGAGTCCCTAATACAAGATTTAGCATAATATTTAAAATGCTTAATTAAAGTTATTTTAAAAAAACATATTACAAAAATAAGATTTTAGAAACAGAAATATAAGTTCCGAATAATAAGAATACAATTTACGCTCCATTAAACGTATCACATCACATACCCATATCTAGTCCTAATACTGTATTTAATTTACATTTCCCCGTATCGTGTGCCGACTGCGGCCCGCCCGTGTACAATCCGATGGCCTATTGAGATCGTCGTCTAAGCCCCGCTGGCCGTTTTCCAACACAATGCGCGGTGTTACGTGTATTTGATTAATTGGCGCGATACGACACCGTGTTTGATCACACCGTGTCACTGTGTTGTAAGTGTCGCCTGTTTCGGGACGTTGAATGCGGACTAATTGTTGTAGATTGGCGCTTGAATTGTTTTTAGTCGATTGTTTGAAGTGTTGGTTACAAACACACGTAAAGTTGAATAAGGGATATAGAAGAAACAATTAATCATGCTCGAACTGTTCTATAATTTAAAGCCGTTTTTAATTAACGATTTCGAGAATGAACCAATTAGAATAACTCTTTTGTAAGCGACAGAAATACTTTGTTCTGATTGGTCCATTTTTGAAATAGATCGAAATAACGATTGGAATTGTTTATTGAAAATGGCGGTTAGAGAAATTATGCAATTATCGACTAATGACGCGCGGTTAAATAATATAGGGTTCTAGTATTTTCCGATGCGCTTGCAGACAGTGTAAATAAACATTGTAGATAATAGTATATTATGAATGTAATTCACGTGGATATTTCTTTTCTAGACGAATCATAAAAATAATAAATTATGTGTTTGTTTATGTTTTATTATCATTTTTTATATAACCGAATGAGAACACAGACAGGTCACCCCCAAATTATTACTCATATATAATCGAAACCGGTTTGAAGTTTAAACAAAAAGGACATCGCGCACGGCTCGTGACACTTGTTACTCAAGTCTTAGAGTGGCTACTAATTATACTGGCTAGCGATTACAATGTCCTTCAAGTAGGAACAGGTGCTTGCACATTGCATGTATTCTGAAATGGTCCGAGCTGCGGTAATCTGTAGTTACCAAAACTGTCGCTTGCATATGACACCTACTATTTATTCTATACCTACACTGTGTCAGTGTCGAGTGTTCTTCTCTGTCGCATTTATAGTATCTATTGACCATTAGAACGATTTGTAGACCGCATTTATAAATATTTGTAGTACCTATAGTGGATGTCAGGTTTCCTTTCGGAAAATTCCACCCTCCGTCATTGTTGTCTGCATAAGTTGATTAAAATTTGCAAATTAATACAATTTATTAAATCGATATTTTCTGTACACTGTCTAGCTTTGAATGTTAAAATTTTTAGTTTCGCCACTCTTGACATTTAATTTTTTTATGCATCCGTCGATAAAGCGTCGTTTCTCGAACGAGTTCCTATCTCACGTCAAATAACATAATTCCCACTTTAGGATCAAAACGAATGGCATTGCAGACGTGAGAAACCTAAAAAGCATTCATCGTACTGAAAATTGTGTGAATTAAATAAGAATTGTACGTGAATGTTTTCAACGATTGGAAAGCCAATTTGAGTATGTGTCAAAACTTCGAAGTTAGTGAACAGTGAACTAGACACTATCTGTTTGTCGTGCCGCTGCGTGCCCGTGACGGTGCCGTGACGTTGTCGTGTCGCCGCAGACACGTGAGGGTCCTGTCGTGATAGGTGCATCGGTGCGTCGCCAATGCGCCGGCGGCGGTTGCAGGATGTCGCCGCCGCGGGCGCTGCTTGCGGCTCTGCTGATATGTCAACTGCTGTCCTACGGTGGCCACCAAGGACTCACCAAGATATTTTACACGTAAGAGACAAATGGCATTTTCGTTTATAAAGTCTGCATTTTGTATGCAATACTCGTGATTATGAAATAATTACTTGTTATTTTTGGTAATAACACGATGTTAAAGATAATAAAGATCATATTCGATCATAACTGTCTTCTGGTTACATTGTGGTTTTTCTTAGGAAAATGATATATCGATGAATCGATAAGTACAATCGATAGCAGAATGGGATTCATTTCGATCTTAGGAATTTTTCAATCGTGATAAATTTAGCAATTGTACATCATAGTAGGTAGCAATTGATTGAAATAAATGCCCACATACTGAGTGTGCCTTCAATTTGTTGAACTTAACCTCGGAATTCTTGGCAAAATCTGCTATGATGGTTAATTATGTATAATAGTTATTTAAAGTAGCTCTACCTCCCTTGCGTGGTTGTCGTTCAACCTTGTTCAGCTACAAACCTTCTGAGAGTATATTATTTAGTTTTATGGAAGTAGAAATAGACATTGTGGTGGTACCTACTCAGGCGGACTCTCACATATGAGAGACCTACCACCAGTAAACAGTAAATATGTCACTTTAGTTTATTGATTGAAGTTTCACACATCAAACCATATACTCAATACTCATTATGATCTACGCCCTGCACCGATGCCGTCTCACACAATGTTTGTAAACCGCTTTCACTGTATATACACGCAGAATGTAAATTGGTAAGTGCGAGAGAGATTTTGTTGCGAATCTATGTTAACATTGCTAAGTTTTGCGCCGAGATCGGTCCGCATTTTCACCGTATCTAGACTCTAGTAAGAGATACGACTGTACCAGTGCTAGAAAGTTGTTGGAACGATTTACTGCGACAGATTTCGGGGTTTTGTTGGCTGGTGCGGGTGTATTTACGCGTTTCGGGACGCTAAGAATTGTAATATGCGAAATAATGTAACAATTACACGTGGTATCGACCTCACACTAAGGTCTTATTATAAGATCACACAAATTATTGTAATGCAACATACGTTTGGGTTCATTACTAGTATTTACGATAAACTTAAATGATGTCCCACAAAACAAGAAGAAGAGAAGAACTACAAACAGACATACAAATCCTACCTTTTCATAATATCCCTGCACTGATTATGTAACACAAGATATGCTTAGCTGTCACACGAAATCTATAGCGGACCGGTTGCACTTTGAGAAGTTGCAATGTTCTATTTCTATGAAAATCATTTGCATATTATCTGTTTGAATATTAAATAATGATTGCAGAATACAGATGTTTGCATTGTCGCACCGGCTGCGATGAAAATGGTCCAACAACATACCGATGATTTTTATTGATATTACGTGCCGACTAATAAACGTAAACAATTTCTAGATAAACGAATGTTCTGTCTGGCCTAAAGATTATAGAATACGATTTATTTTTGTAAAGTAACGAGTAATTCAGTTTTAAAGCGTGTCTAAAGGGAAAAATTAAAAACTGCTCAGTATTTTTTAGAAAACTTAGACTATTTAAACTTCGCGCGAATGTGAATTTTAAAATATCAATTTAGCTCCCAAATTGTTTTTGAATAGTAATAAACGAAAAGCCGCAGTTCGAAATGAATTATAGCTAAGAAGTTTTTAGGGTTAGTTAGCAATAAATAAATATTTTTTAAATCACCACTTCTTATAAACAAATCACTAGTATTATGGTTTTGTAGTAAAAGACAAACCATAGAAGTACTTGAAGGGTCAGGGTACTATGAACCGAATGCTGATTGTTTCAATTGCCACCAATGCGGTCAATCATCATAAATTCGTTTTGAACAACACAATGTCGTATTGTTGTATTTTTATTACTGTAAAGTTATAAACTGTTTTGTTACAAAGCGCTAGCGTTTTAACCGATATTAGCATGATTAAATAGTTCATGTGTTTCTTGCAGTCATATATTTCAGTGATTGTATACAGACAAACGCTGGCGGTAGGAAACTGTAAAAGGGGCACAAATAAGCGGAATATTTCTTAATAATGTACCAACGAAATACACAGAATTAATACGGTTACAACACCGTCATATTACTGAAGTTTTCATTCATGGTATGGCGTGGAATCTTTCGATATTCCAACGAAAAACTGAACTTTAATGCTTCCTACCAGTATATTGATTATTTGTTTTAATGATCTTTTTAAAATGATTTGTGTATTATCATTAATTAAATTTCAAATTTCCGACATGATATAGAATGTATTAATATAAATCGTTTGCGGTTCCGAGCGAGGCCCGCATGCCATTGGTGCGTGTGTTATCTCGCCCGCGTTATGTCCGTCTGTATGTTGTAATATCTGGTTCAAGGCGTCCTGGCTCGAGGACTTGCACTATAGACGTTGCAGTGTTGTTACTCAGTTTAATGTTGCAATATTAAGACTTGGGTTTTTCTATTATTCCACACTTAAACAATTTTTTATATAGACTCTGGAACGAAAACGAAGGAAACAATAATACATTTTATTCCGATTTATTGATCAATAATGCTGCTAATATGTAACAAAAAGATGGTTCAATAGTTTTCAGATTTTCACTTGGTTGTATAGTTTTGATTGATTGGATCGAGGATGCCTCACCTGGGTTTCTCCGTCTCCTAATCGCTGCAGTCCTGTAGGTCGATTGTAGTTAAGGCCCAGGCGCTGTGATACAACGTGGTACCTTGCCACCTCGACACAGGGCTGCAGCCGGCCCGCGCTCCGTCGGGAGCTGGGCCGCCACTCGTCACACAACAACCTCCCGGTGACAGGCGATCGCTGAAGCGTCACGGACGCCGAACTGTTTACCCAAGAGAGAGTAAATAAGTTTTAAATGCATAATTGGTTATATAGTCATTAGGATGACGAGGCGTCCGTGACCAACAGGATCACGAGTCGCGGGACGCACCGCGACGATGGGTCAGTAGTTGAAGAAAACCCAGAGGAGGACAGTACATTCACTTCGCGCTCCGTATATATACTGCGCGCGAGAAAAATGTCTATAGCGCGATGCAGGGTTTTGCGTTATAACTCGAAAACCTCGCGACTTATTTCTCGTGTTATTATTATTATATCAAACATTTCACAATGTAGAAATGGTGTGAGAAAGTGAAATTACGGTTTCATTCAGCATTTTGATGTATTTTTGATATTTACGGTTTGGGAATCAACGCCTTTCATTGGTGGATTTCATCTCGTGACGTAATCGACTGACTATCGCGAGTGGCGCATGCCGTCGCCCGCGTCGGGGAAGTCCTGGCGAGTTTACTATGGGAAATATCGGTCGTGCCAACACAAACTAAACCTTAAGTCAAGCGCGTTAGATGTGTAATTTAAGAATTTATCCTGGTTAGTTACATATTATGATAATATTATACGTGGACGTATCCACGTCCAAAATTAATAATTTTTTAAACAAGAAGTATTCCGCTCGACTTTAATAACATGTTTCTTTTCTCAATTAACTTCTGTTAGCGACTCTACCCACTTGAGGCCTGTTCTCGAGATAAAATTTAGACTCATCAACGTTATACCTAATACTCGTACCAACATCATAATTAATTATTAGGTATAATCTTTTATCTACTCGAATGAACTGTTTCTATGAATTCCAGTGATTTAATCTAGTATTCAAACCCAGATTCTCCTAGCTCACAGCCCATATATTTACACTATTGTAAAACCAAAGGCAACATTTGTATGTACTAAAAAACAATTTAATAATTATTACAATTTGTCTTTCCAGGTTACCTGACACGGGGCAGCCTCCTGTGCTCATCTCGCTAGCAGATAACGCCAAACTGGATTTAAGGAACCCCGACGAGCTGCTTTACGTCAACGACTCGGACGAGCACAACGACACCAAGACGTACTCCGTCAGGGGCGGCGACGAGCCAGAGGAAGACGACGAGAAGACAGAAGAAGAAGAGAAAGAGAACACCGAGCCCCGGCTTGTCGTCAAAGCAAAACCCGTTCACGAGACCAGACTTATAGAAGATGCATTTCCATCGACCACTGCCGAGCCAGAGGTCGCAGAATCTCAACCCGACGAACAGAAGGAGCCAGAAATAGAGAACATTCCGGTGAAGCCAGAGACGCCGCAGGAGGACATACCCTCCTTTTCGGAGTGGGCACAGAAACAACTCGCCGAAGCCGAGAAAAAAGACACAGTACTGAATCACTCGAGTCAACCTAGTCATAGTAATACGAATTTTAGTAGTAAAAGCACAAAATTGCGATCGAAAAATTACGCGTCTCTGGCGTGCGGCGCCAAGATCGTGGCCGTCAACCCGGAGGCGGGCTCAGCCAGCTCCATACTGTCCCCGAACAGGGACGAGTACATGCTCAACACCTGCAACAGCCGCATCTGGTTCGTGGTCGAACTGTGCGAGGCGGTGCAGGCGCAGAAAATAGAAATAGCCAACTTTGAGTTGTTCTCTTCTACGCCTAAAGACATAGCCGTGTATTTCAGCGATCGTTTCCCGACTCGAGACTGGGCCAGTGTCGGCCAGTTCACTGCTCAAGACATGCGAGATGTCCAAAGTTTTGATTTATTTCCACATTTGTTTGGAAAATTTATTAAAGTTGAAATGCTATCGCATCACGGTTCGGAGCACTACTGCCCCATTTCCTTGTTCAAAGTGTACGGAACGTCAGAATTTGAAGTGTTGGAAAAAGAGAATTCCCAGCACGCTGCTCACATAGATGAAGATGAAGACGATGAAATAATAGACGTGCCCGACATCCCGGCAGTAGAGACGGAGCCCTCGAAGAATCTGTTCGGCTCCGCGCGAGACGCCGTCATGTCCATCATGAAGAAAGCGGCGCAAGCGTTAGTCAAAACGGAAGTTCCTAAGAACGTGTCGTGCGAACACAACGACACGTCTATAGACAAAGTGTACAAACGGTGTTGCTCTCCCAGCCATATTATTGTATGTGATAACTGCAGTGAGACGCTATACAATGAAGTGTACGAACTCATTAGCTGTAGCTCGGACAAGTTAGTTAGTTTAGTGCGTCAAGTGTTCCTCCGCGAGACGTTGAAGTGCACCGGCATCTGCCAACAGTTCGGTTTAGATTTTAAAAGTACAAAGACAATAGAGTTTAGTGATGAACGTGTCGCTTATATGAACGCCTTATTCCCGCAAAAGTATTTAGCCGCCTTGTGTAATATTTTAGCTATTAAAGAGAAAAAAGTCGTTTTAAACACCAGTTTCGAAACTGAAACCAATGTTACCACAAACATAACTATCGACGAATCACCGCAGACCGTGACGGGCGAGACTAATGCCGAACAAGAAATAAAACTCGCGCCCGATAAGGCGAACGGATCTGACGATAAAATTAATGAAACTGTTCAATCGGAAGACAAACCACTCATAGACATGATCGGGGAGGGCAGTACAATTTCTGTAGAAATGCCAAAGGAAGAGGGAGATAGTGGTGACGAGAAAAAAGAAGACACGCCTGTATCTGACGAGAAATTAGTTCAAGAACAACCAGAGATCACACCGGATGTACCCAAATCAGTAGAAACGAACGTTGAACAAGAAAAAGATGGCGCTTCAAAGACCGAAATCAAGAATGGCAAGCCAGACATTGCGGAGAGACCTAAAGAGAATGGTGGTGATGAAGTAACCGATCAGATAATGATAGATAACGACAGCTTCATGTCTGAATTGGACCAGATGGCGGTGGACCCGGTCCCGGCGGGGGCAGGGGTGCAGCCTTCGCAGAATCAGAACCAACAACAGAGCACATTGCAGAAGGAGTCCGTGTTCTTGCGGCTATCTAATAGAGTAAAGGTTGGTATACAACTGTCATACAGGGTCATTTTAACATTACATTAGTAAATAAAACCACATACTTATCTTCTTGAAAATAACTTTTACATTAAGATACCCGAATATTAGATGTAAATAAATGCAAGATACAAAAGAAAAGAACAATAAAGAGTATTTTAAACTGGAAAATGACCTAAATAAAACAAAGAGTAAAATTGGAATTTGGATCAAAATATTACATAACATACATACATAACATCACGCATTTTATCCCCGAAGGGGTACGCAGAGGCGCAACTAGGGCACCCACTTTTCGCCAAGTATGTTCCGTCCCATGATGTGATAGGGGGCGAGCCTATCGCCATATCGGGCACAAATTCCAGACTCCGGGTTGATACTGAGCAGAAAAACCCAAATATCACTTTGCCCGACCTGGGATTCGAATCCAGGACCTCAGAGCGCTATTGTACCGGACGTGCAACACAACTACGCCACCGAGGCAGTCAAATATTAGTTATTCATTAATGAATTTTTCCATAATGTTAGCAGATGTCAAGAAGAGTATGTGGTTACATGTATTATCGTAATGTCATAATGACACTATATTGTATAATTACCCGATTCATAAATTATTGCAATATACATCATACAGTACGAGTATACATTTATGCTGTGTTGCAAAAACAAAAGTTCCATTCTTTGCATACCTTGATTATTCCACCTCCATTACCGTGCAGGCGATGATGCCTCTGAAACAGTACATAAGCGGGTTCGAAGTCCGCCGTAAGACAAACTTCATTATTGGGTGTTGTGTATGTGCAAGATTGGAACTATGTATTACATTCTTTGACTAGTAAACATAATTATTATTAATAAAATGGCCATGACCAATATTTATAACAATAAATAAATAACGAGTATCAAAAATGAGGACTAAAACTGGTCTATAGGATTATTTTAATATTTTAGAAACCACCGTTAAGTTTAGATTTTAGAAACATGCACATAATTAACGGTGTTTTATATTTATATTTCCTTGTGCGTATTTTAATGGTTATTTTTTTATTTTCAGACACTAGAACGAAACATGTCTCTGTCGGGACAATATTTGGAAGAGCTGAGCAGGCGATACAAGAAACAAGTGGAGGAAATGCAAAAGACATTCGAGAAAACGGTGCAGCAGATGTCGGAGGAAAGGAAAAAGAGCAACGAGCGGGAACAGAAGTATCTGGAGCAGATGACGATCCTGCAGGAGCAAATGGGACAGATGGCGGCCGCGATACAAACTCTCATGGACGAGAGGGACAGCTGGTTTGGCAACATTAACTTCTTCAAATTTGTCGTGTTCCAAATGGTCATTGTGGCGGCCATATTCTATTACATCACAAAGAGACGGAGAATCGAGCCAATCATGGTGCCTGTACCCAAAAAGACAAGGAAAAAACAAGACAAGTTTAGAAGAAAATCAGTTGAAGGCGTAAGTGGTCACGCGACGCCCTCGGCCAAGAAAAGAAGGCCCAGCGAGGAAGCCTTGCAGATAGCGAGGCAATCTGCGGAGGAACACAGAGAGGACGATGAGGGTGAGTGGCAAGTCGCCAGAAAGAACAGGAGAAGAAAGACGTCAGTGATACACAGAGCTGCGGAGACGGAACAAAAAGACTGGTCGAGACAAGACAGTATTGTAAAACTGCAAGACAATCCCATACCGTTGGACGAAGAGGAATATATAGCTCCCGTGTCAGAGCCGAAAGAGTTCATTGAGACGGAAATAATCGAGCCGCCGAGGGCAGAACTGCCGAAAACGAACGGGTCCTTCTTCAACAATTTGAAAACGAAGACTATGAAGACGAGGAGATTGTCTTCGCCGGCGTTTTTGAGGACCCTGAGCAGACAGAGCAGTCGGAGCACGCCCAGTCCCGTCGTCAGGAATATTGAGCCGCTTTTCAACGGGAAGTTGGGCAAGAAGGCCGCTTCAGAGTCGCCTACTGGCAGCCTGTGGTCAGAGTCGACGGAAATCTCCCAAAACGGACAACAGGACAGCGACAGCGGCGGCGGCAAGAAGAAGAAAAGTCTCAAGAATATATTGAAAAAAGTGTTTTGAGGACAATCGTTTAGTGTTAAAAATATTTCCTAATCGCTTACTGACTAAGCGCGTTGCTATTGTAATTTATTTCATTGCGAATATTAATTGTACTGTTTAAATTATTGTATAAATGATATTGTTGTTTATGTGTAGACCTCATAGGTGCCAATTGTGATAAAATAGGGAGCCTAATGTTTGTTGTATGATTTGATTTAGTTTGCTTGTTAGTGTGCGTGTATGTGTGGAGGACAATAACGAAGCGGCAGCGAGTGCTAGTCTCGACGAGTGTTCGGTAACAAAGAAACGGCATTAAATGCATTCGTATTACTTAATGAGTTTCATTTTATATTCACTAATGCCGGCTGCAGACAGAAAACTAAGTTACGCTTGCCGCGGATGGTCTACAACCCGTAGAAATAAACAAGCAAATGATTGCTCAAATATAGAGTAAAAAATCTGAACAAAATTGAAAAAATTCATAATTCAATTACCGAATCAAACTAGACGAAGAAAAACATATAATTTTATTTACTCGCAATTACATACCAAACATACCGAAACATAATTCACACAAGTATTAACTGACAATGTAAATAAACATACTAACAGACAACAAATTATTCTTATAAATATATAAAAAAAATAGTTTTTTTTAGTAATATAAATTTAACAATGATGTTACATCAATTTTTAAATTGCATTTTGGTTTTAAATTTTAATACAAATTTCAATTTTTTCTAAGTACATATTCGTAGTTTACTTTTCTTCACTTTGTACAATTTCTTTTTATGACCTAGATCTTCTTTTTTATATGGCTTCCACCGCTTAATAATTTCATAAAACTTAAGTTAAAATACAAAATATTATAAAAGCTCTCTTAATTAATAAGAAGTGACATTAATCTAGAAAATTCTTAATAACAAGAACGAGAAACTTTTCGTCGATCCGACCCGAGGTTGTTTTGAACTCTACTATAACGCGATGGATAAGAGAGTGACGTGACAACACTGACACAGTGTGACTTGACGTGTGCCTCTGACGTAATGTGACGACGGTAGAGCAGACAAAATAGAATCAAAATGTTAATTAAATTTCAGTAAACTGTATCTCTTTAATTTTTATGACTACATTATGGTGTAGTCTCGTAATATAAAAAGGAAAAGTTTGTGAGTTTGTAGGTTTGTATGAGCTAACAGCTGGAACTACTGAACTGATTTTAAACACTCTTTCACTAATAGAAAGGTACCTTAATCTTGAGTATGTACTATAGGCTAATATAAAATATAATTTATTAATACATTAGGACCTTTTCCAGGATTCCAGATTAAAACACAATTACAAGTATAAAAAACAACTAAAAATTTGAATTACTCCATTGAATTTTGTTAGTATATTATTACCCTATAGTTATACTGTATAAAAAATGATATGAAAAATTACATTTCAAATATAAATCCCAATATATTACAAACCACTTTTGGCAGTTTCTAGAAATACTAAAATTTCTGCTATAAGTATTTGTTTATAATTAGGCAAAAATCGACATCTACACAAAGATGGCGAACAATTACATGAGAAACGAAAGGTCACACCTATTGTAATTCAGGCTTGAGCTATCCTTTATCCCGTTTCTATAAACCTAGACGTCCTATCGCCTCTACAGTCAGCTATCATTTTAAATATATCTAGATATCTAGCTTTTCTCTATCCGATTTTTATTTAAGTCTAATAGCTTTTTAACACTAGCAGGGAATCCTAAACCTTCTTCCACTTACATATACCATAGTGTATATATCTGTCTCCTCAAGATATAAAAGAAAATGCTAATCTTCAAGCAACTTAAGTATACGGCAAAACCAAATTAACGGTTAAGATCACTACCTTTGGTCTTAAAGCGAAAATGGGCCAATCATAGTAGTTCGTTGGTCATGCTAAGACTTACTTTGATTGGCTTATTCTGATCCGAAGTTAGCCATTAGTAGTTTATTGAAAACGACACTCTTCACTCAATACTACAACTCCATTTACGAAACAATAGTAACGGATTGCAAAAAGTCCTTCAAATCAACACACTTCACATCTACCAAGTTGTTCTCCCGCGCCATAGAGTTAAGACTTTTCACACACGTCTCAAACACTTCTATGTTGTAGACTTCATCGCTGTTGGTCGCGAACACTGCCTCGTTTATTTCTTCGAACAGTTTTACAGTGACTATGTGTTTGAAATGTCGCTTCAAAGTCTCTATTATCGACGCCTGCAGCTCTGTGTCGCGACATACTAAGTTGAGAATGAATTGACCTGGAAATAAGGATTATTATTAAAAATCTGGACATCTACTTGCCATGCAGTTACTTCAGACAGGTAGAAGCGTAACTGGTGCAATCACTTTTAGTCATGTGTATTCCGCCCCATAATGAGATAGGGGGTGAGCCTGTCACCAATCAGACACAAATTCCAGACTGATACTGAGATGAGACCAGGCTGATACTGAGTAGAAAGACCCAATATCACTTTTCCCGATTTGGGGATCGAACCCAAGACCTAACTCTGCAGTCGTACCATAATACAACTACGCCACCGAGACAGTCAATTCTTGTCTGATAAATGGCGGAACTTGCTAGATGCCATGGGTTACCTAACAGGTTTGGAGATATGGGGGTGTCTTATGTTCAACGGAGGATGTCTACTAGGCAAATATTCTATGGCAAACTTTTACTATAAAATAAAGATTAGGAGCAGCAAACGCAAGCTTTAAACGTTAGTAGATTTATTTTCATTGCATTATAAGCATAAATTTTGGGAACCTATCAGTGATGTGTATTCATTTTAGTAATTAAAAGCATAGATATTACCTTTATTAGAGAGCATGGTTTTCACATCTTCCAGCACATAGTCATCGAGGAACTGTTTGGGCGGACACGACAGCCCCAGCGTTCGGTCCTTGCTGTCCATATCGAACATTATCGCTTCGTAGTGGTTACCTGTAATTGAATACAATCAAAAAGTTTTAGTCTGTAGTCAAATTATTAATGGTAGTTCAGGCATGTACCGCTAGATGGCGGTATAATAAATGTAATTATCGTTGGAATTTTAAAGGGAATATACACTAACCCCCTCATTCATAGACATTATTTATCAAAGGATGAAGCAATGTTGTTATAACAAGTCTGTTTCCACGTTTATCTGACGGCTTGCTGTTTGTTCAGGTTTGTTTATCTGACAGCCAACTAGATTCGAGTTGATCTCAATATTAGCCAATCACAACAGCCATATGTATACGCACTGCGAAGGCTGCCATACCGTCAGCACTGAGAAACAGACTTGTTATCACAGGAATGCTCCGTCCTTAGATAAAAAACGTCTATGAATAAGAGGGTATATTAGTATATTATATTAATAGTAAAATGAATCTAATTTAAGTGAACTGGCTTTCCAAATTTTTCATTGAATGAGTCCAGAACTTACAAAATCAGTCACAGTACACAATCCTATACAGTTTGATGATATGATGTGTTGTTAGTTTACAAAGTTTTTAGATGCCAAATAACTCACCACTCCTCGCCTCTTCCTTCAAGAAATCCAGACCATCCTTGATCTGCACAACCAACCTATCATCGGTCTTCAGCTCGAAGAAACCTTTAGCGACCTCGAGCATGGCGGGGTCAAGGTCGACGGCGGTGACCTTGACATCGTCGTAACACTTCCTGAGGAACATGGCGAGGCTGCCGCCGCCCAGCCCCAGCAGCGCCACGTTGGACAGGCCAGGAACGCGGGACAGATGCACGCCCACACACATGAACGAGTGGTACAGGGATATGTGGCCGAAGTCCACCACTTGTTTGGTTTTGTTCTTCCTTTTTACTATGGATAAATAGTTATAGCCTAAATGCAGTAGTGAACTTAGTAATTATGATATATGTTTCTTAAATTGGTGAGGATCAGGATTCAATGGTCAGCTTGGGAAACGAAATGTGCGAGTTATGACAGTCGAAAAATACTTCAAGTGTCTTAGATATATTTTTTTTTCACCATATGCATTGCTCAGTTCAGCATTATCAGAGCCGAATATCCCTGGTGCATGGTTCATAGGGGGTTCTTAATTTTCCCCATTGTCAACACCAAGAGGTCCCTGCGAATGGGATACTGGTACCTCCTGGCTTAGCGAAATTGGGGACCCAGACGTTTGGATTGGATGCCGAGATCCTCGAAATATAGTAAAAGTTTATGTAGACAGTTTTTAACGATTTACCTCATGGAAGGGTCAGGCTTAAGAACAAACAAATTCTAAGGCGAAGTTTAGATTAGCAAGAGAACTTGTTTTATTTAAATATTGCTGCGAGAACTTGCAATTCCAAACATAGCTTAACACGCAAGATTTTTTTTATCCGTGCCCAGCAAAGTGACTCCACTGCATCTGATGGTAACAAAGGGAGTGGAGTCAAATAGCATGTCGACTGACCAGAGATGATTACCCCTCGACAGTCGACACAATTATGCCGGCCTGTTGGAACCGGATACACACAGGCTGATCTCGGAACGCGACACACATGGGCCACTATGGCGGGTTTCAACACCTTATGCACAGTAGTCGCTAACCGTGCATTAAATATATCCTACCACCAGCACACTTGTAAACTTGGTCAAAAGCAGCACCCACCAGTCTTAAGCTTGGCCTCGGACTGCACCAGGAACTGGTTGTCGAGGAACACGAGCCGGCGGTGCGTGGCGCCGTCCACGTCCACATCCTCCACCACGAACTCGCCCGACATCTTCGACGAGCCCGAGTGGATCTTCACGCGGCGGCCCACGTCACTGCCTAGCGACAGGAACGGGATCTGAAATGATAACCCAGGAAAATATACTTGCTATGTCTGGGTGAGGTGGCTGTATTACGACAGCTGCGAAGTTTTCAGGTTCGATTCTTGGGTCGGGTAAAATTGTATTAGTTTTCAACTCAGTATCAAGCTAGTCTGGAATTGTGCCCGGTAAACTAGTAGATAAGTTATTTAACACAAAGAAAATTTCCGACCATAAACACCCACAATTCCAAAAGTATAATAGACAACCTTGACAGAAAGTAACAAGTACTAATTAGGGAATAGACTGGCTTTCTGGATATTTCGAAATAAACATATAAATAATTAGAAAACAACACCCATCATAATTTGGGACGGAAAAATTCTGGAGTGGCGACCTCGAACCGGAAGACGCAGCGTAGGCAGGTCCCCCACGAGATGGACCGACGACCTGGTGAGGGTCGCCGGATTCCGATGGATGAGGGCGGCCCAGAACCTATCTATGCCGCTTAATAGGGGAGGCCTATGTCCAGCAGTGGGCGATTCCCGGCTGAAATGATGACCCATCATAATTAAATAGATAGCTTAATAAAGATCTGCTCTTACCTGCCCACTAAACCCATACGGTATGAGCATCTTGGCTGAATGCGCGAGTTCCTCCTTCACAGCGTCGAGACTGTCGAAGTGATGTCCTCGCCGCAGCACGGCCACCACGAGCCGCCCGAACCGCGCCGAGTCCTGCAGCTGTCGTCTGCCCGCCGGCGTGCCGAACAACCACTCGGCTTCTCTGCAATGGAGGATTTGTTGTTTGGAATATAAGTTCTGAGATGTAAATATAAGTCCGTTCGCCCGCTGCGTTATTAATTTATTTATTAAAAGGAACAATTTACAAAACATACATCGTAGCCTCGTTGATACAAGGTTTCAAACAAAGAGCTAAATGTTCCATTATTTAAAAGTTAGGTTAAAAATTTTAGTTTGAGAATTAAATGATAATGAAGCTGTAGTTGTTTGAGATATAGATCTACTACTACTTGCAGTTATTGTACTAGAACTGAAGCCAATAATTACTGCTCTTTATGAATCTCAAAATGATCAATACCAAGTGACGCGTACTTAGCAACAATTTCTATCTATCGCATATCAAGAAAGGTGAATCACGACTGTAAAGCTGCGCTCTCTACCCACTGCCTCTGGATCAACAGCGTTTATACATGAAAATAAACATTTCACGACCAGTTAACGACGCAATTAGTGCCACACACATATCATAAAATTAACCCAACAGCGATCTTTTACAACCTACACTATCATTAAATAGTATAATAATATCAGCCCTATATTTACTGTCCCACTGCTTGGCACGGGCCTCCTCTACTACTGAGAGAAGTAGGCCTTAGTCCACCACGCTGGCCGAATGCGGATTGGTAGACTTCACACACGAATAAGCACATAATTTTAGAAAACTCTGAGGTGTGTGCCCTTGGGATTTGAACCTGCAGACATTTAACTCGACAATCCGTTCCACAACCAACTAGACTATCGCCGCTACATTACTAAGTGTAAAAATAAATCGCGGACAGTGTCTAAACATGATCTGATATGTCACAGTGAGATGGATGCAAGGGGGCGCTATAAACGACAAGAATAAATCAGCACGGCATCACTCGTTAGCTATACGACAGTTCCAGTATGTTCTACAGTTTACATGTGATAAAAATAGATGACTTGATATTATACAACATTCGTTGACAAATGGGCGTTCCCAATTACTGGAAGCGTATAGCTGGCGTGAAGCGTTCCAGCATTTAAATTAGCAACTAAAACAGCTATAGGATCTTGTAGTTGTTTTCTTTTCAGTCTTAAGGGTTTAGTCATGGGTTAAGGAGGTAGAAGGGAGGATGCAATTGAACCATACAACGACACTGCCCATCCAAATATTTATGTTTATGTCTCGGGGAAGTTGTGATAATTAGAAAATACAAAATATTTTTTTTTTCTGGTGTTATCACGGTCCTTTATAAATATTCGCTTGGTTACTATGATTCCTCGACACTAATTAATTTAATAAAAAATAAATTAAAGGCGAAAAATATTCAAAATACATGTGTTATAACTTTGTTAATAAAAAGTAATAACATACCCCGAGTACACTATTGAATACACTTTATGTTTAGAGCGCGCACTACTACTTCCTTAAAATATTGATTTTAAAACATTGTAAGTAGCGACGATAGCCTAGTTGGGTGTGGAAGGGACTGCCAAAACGAATGTCCGCAGGTTCAAATCCCAAGGGCACACACCTCTGACTTTTCTAAAAAATCATGTGTGTAATACTCTTTGTGAATTTATCGTTCGCTTTAACGGTGAAGGAAAACATCGTGAGGAAACCTGCACATCTGAGAAGTTCTCTATAGGAATTTCGAAGGTGTGTGAAGTCTACCAATCCGCACTAGGCCAGCGTGGTGGACTAAGGCCTAATCCCTCTCAGTAGTACAGGAGTCCCGTGCTCAGCAGTGGGCAAGTATATACTACAGGGCTGATATTATTAAGTAGCGACGATATATTTTTATTAAAAAAATCACCTTTAGCTAATCCATAAACTGTAGGTATAAGTAAACAAAAAATCTGCGCGCGCATAAATTAAAGTAGGAGTAAGTCCTTAGGCCGCTAATCTCGCGGCGCCAATTATAATTAGCTAACACAATTGGTAACAGTATCTCTAGTGGTTTCTAGCAGTGGCGATTGGACCCTTTATCCCGATTCCTATCGGCTTCCCTTTATATAGAATCTAATTATCATTAGAACGATTTACAGACCGCATTTATGTATATTAGTACCAATATGTTGTGTTCTCTTTCGGAAAATTTCACCTTGCGTCACTGATTTCTACATTCAAAATGCTTTTGCAAAACGATGCGCCTTGCAAAAATTATGCTAAATTTAATGCTCTTAGATATAACGCATTCGCATAATTTTATTTGCGGAGAATTGTTTCATGACTATTTTTATACCTGCAGAGGATAACAAAGTTCGTACAAAAATAATTTAATCGTGTCCTTACTTCATGAACTTTATAAAATGTACAAATTAAATATCCCCATTCATTTAGCGATGAATGTCCATTTTTTTTTTGTAATAGGAGAACAATTTTATAATTTTTTTTTGTTTCTAATTATTTATGGTTGCCTAAAAAAGTCTTTTAAGAATAAAACATGATAAATGTCAATTTAAAATTTAATAATTAGTATCTAACAATTGCTTTATTTTTATTCTTTCTAATAAAAAATTTAAAAATATTTTTTATTATTTAATAAAAACTTACCTACTAACTTGAAACGCAAAAAGAACTCAAATTTCTTTTTATACAGTCTCACCACGAAGTAGATATCACAGATTACTATTTTTTCAAATCCAAGCGAACACCACACACACGGTTGGTTGCACTTCTGGACAAGTTTTGGATTGTTTTTCGACGGGAAAGGCGGGCGTGGTCACGTACGCGATATACCGGGCATACATCCAAACCCCACGCAATACATCGTGTGTTGAAAAAAGGGGCAATTAATATAAAATTTTTGACGTATGACAAAAAAAGTTATACATTTTTAGAAAATTGTCATACACGACTCCATTTTCTATATTAATTATATATTAGTAAAAAAAAGTGTAAATACGGCACCTCTTTTGCACTCGGCTTTCGAAAACGGCGCATTATCGAACACATAGATAACTTATTATTGTAACAAACTACAATATGACGCGGGAAAGTAGTTGAGTATCATTTTCATTAGTATCATATAGGACATTTTGGAAATTAGCTAGACGACAAACTTCAGTAGATGCTAACGGGATACTAAGGCCGATTCTGTTGATTAATTCAATTTTAGAGTGCTACTAGAACACTGTTTATAACGTATCTAAACCTTTTTATTAAATAATCATTGGTAGTAACAATAATTTATTAAATTACTAAAAGAATATACGGATTACCGTATCCAAAAATTTATAATTAAAAAAAATATCAAACAAGTTAGAAACGATATATTTTACATCTACTATCTACAAAAATCTACTAAAGTTAATGAATTTGAATTCCAAGTTCTCAAAACAAAAACCTTATAAGCGACCTAAAAAAAATTGTTTTAAAAATTCATTCATTGAAACTTACGTACTACGTGCCGAAAATAAACACGTCTACAAATAATGCGTAAACAAGCGAATTTTCTAGCAAACACAGATATCCTTCAGTTTTCACAACAAACATATCGAAATAACAGCCGCCTCTGTTTTGTTTACTCGCAGGCGTGGGATTAGGGACGCCACGCGTCACTGTTTTAGAGGATAAATGCATTATTGATAAATAATGAAATTTAACGGAAGTGTTGAATAATGATAAATTTAAAGGTCGGATAATGTTTTATGTAAACGTATTTTATATATAGTATATTTAAAGGTGTCTTCGTAAACATATATTGTTTCTTTTGATATCCGCCGAGTAGCGTTGTTGTCTTCCGTGTGTCAAAATATGTATTGAACAGTTCGTTTAGTGTAACAACTAATAAATGTATATTCAAGAAATCTTACTCAATTTTACTCAAATATAGTCATAACCCAACAGGTTATGGGCCCAGGCATCGTGGTAGATAATATTTTGGAGAAAAAGTTGAGTAAAGAGCAGAATTATTACGGAAGTAATTTGGCACATATTTTGTGGTGTACAAGAAACCTACAAAATGGAGGTCACGAACTCGATGAAAATTGAAAAGTTCGACGGCAGAAATTTCAAGCAATGGAAATTTCAAATTAAATGTGCATTAAGAGCAAAAGGGCTAAACATAGATTTGGCAAGACCCAAAGAAATCAGTTCGCAAGTGCAATGGGATAAGGATGATGGTATGGCCATGTTCATCTTGACATCATCGATGGATTTGAATCAGATATCACTTATAGAAAACTGCGAAACTGCAAAGGAAGTCATGAATAAACTAGAAGCTGTTTATGAGCAAAAATCTGAATATAATAAAATGGCAATTCATGAGAAGTTTTATCAGTATTCTTATTGTGCTAGTGATACTATGGCACAGCATGTCTCTAAGGTGGAAAATTTGGCGAAGCAACTGCGAGAAACGGGTGAGAAGATCAGTGATACGGCAGTAATGACAAAAATTTTGAGCACATTACCGCCAACATACCGTTCACTTAGACAAGCATGGATGTCGCTTGATCAAAGTAGGCAAACGGTACAAAATCTTACATCACGTTTAATAGACGAAGAAGCAAGCCTTGCTAATGAAACAGCAGCAACAGTCAATGAGACCGCATTAGTAGCCACAAAAAGGCATAACGGAGAAAGAAGTGGAGACTGCCAGAATAATTCAGTAAATATCCAAAGAAATGCAAATCATAGATTTATATGCTACAACTGTGGAAAAAGAGGTCATTTTGCAAGAGACTGTAAGAAGCCAAGGAGAACATTTAAAAATCAGGAGCCTTGTGATATGTTAGCATTGAGTGCGGAAAAATATTCTATATTTGAAGAAGGTGAAGAAGGTTGGATATTAGACAGCGGAGCATCTATGCATATGTCATTTAGACGAGACTATTTTTATGAACTAAATGAATGTCAAAACTATGACATTGACAAAGAAGTTACATTAGGGAATAAACAATGTATTAAAGTATGTGGTGAAGGTACTATTTTAGTAAATAAACTAGTGAAAGGAAAATGGGAACAATGTAAGCTAGAGAATGTCCTTTATGTGCCTGAGTTACGAAGAAATCTTTTTTCTGAAGGAGCTGTCACTAGGAAAGGTTATGTCATAATGAAAAATAGTAAAAAAGCAATAGTAATGAAAAATAACGTAGTTGTTATGTGTGCGCAATTAAAAGAAAACAATTTGTATGAATTGGAAATTAAAACAATTAAACAAGAAAACTGTAATTTTGTACAGACGGATATCAAAGTTTGGCATGAGAGATTGGGACATTTAAATAAAAAGGAGCTTCAAAATATGAGTAAAAGTGGAGCAATTCCAATCACTTTGACAGGGAACGAGGATTTTATTTGTGAAGCATGCCAATATGGCAAGCAGGCAAGATCCCCTTTCTTGAAGTCTACTAGAGGTCCAACACAACCTGGTGAAATTGTATATAGCGATGTATGTGGTCCTATGGAAGAACCTTCTGTGTCAGGTATGAAGTACTTTGTTTTATTTAAAGATGGAGCTACAAGTTACCGTCATGTTTACTTTTTAAAACATAAGAGTGAAGTATTTAAATACTTTGTTAAGTACAATGCAATTGTGCGGAATATGTTTCAGCGTGATGTGCACATCTTGCACACTGATAATGGATGTGAATATGTAAACCATGAATTTAAGTCATTTCTAGAAGGACATGGAATAATTCATGAGCGCACAGCCCCATATACCCCGCAACAAAATGGAAGGGCAGAAAGAGAGCTACGTACAATTATGGAAAGTGCAAGAAGTATGTTATATGCGAAAGACATTCCCTTGAACTTGTGGGCAGAAGCTGTCAACTGCGCAGTATATTTGTTGAACAGAAATACGTCAAGTCAAACCGGAAATGTCACACCCTTTGAACTATGGAATGGAATAAAACCTAACTATCAACATATACGAATTTTTGGTTCGATTGGATACGTACATCTACCAAAAGATAAGAAGAGTACGAAAATGTTATTAGTTGGTTATGAACGTGATAACTACCGAATGTACGATCAGAGTACAAGAAATGTTACGACTTCATGTGATGTGAAATTCGATGAATCAAGTATATCAGAGAAAAGACAATATTTTACCGAAGTGAAATTCAATGAAGAAGAGAATGAAAAAGAGCAGTTAAAAAGCAGTTTTGAAGACCAACAAAACATATCTCTAGAATCTTCTTCAGATGACAGTATGAAAAGCACTGAAGATACTGATGACACTTATTGTCCTCCAAGAGGTTGGAGTTTTCAGAAAGAAGAACAGAGAAATATCACATTACGCCCTCGACGTAATAAGATGGAAGTAAATTTGACTGAGTTTAAAATACCGAAAACATATGACGTAAAAGAAATAAAAAATAAAAGGAAGCAAGCTATAGACGAAGAGATTCAATCACATGTAGATAAGAAACAAGATGGATATATAAGCATAAGCCGAAAGCGGTACATGGAAACTTTAATAAATAAATTTAATTTGTCAGATGCTAAATGTTGCAGTACCCCTGAGGATGTAAATGTGCAATTATCAAAGAATACAAGTAATGTGTCTGTCAATTTCCCTTATAGAGAAGCAGTGGGAGCATTGTTATACTTAGCATCTGTATCGAGACCTAACGTAGAGTGTGTTGTAAATGTTGTTTGTAAATATGTTGATAATCCAAGTCAGTTACATGTGACTGCAATGAAGAGAATCTTGCGTTACTTAATTAAGACGAAAGTTCAAGTCAATTGGCGGATGTCTTGACGAAAGCTTTGCCTATAACTAAGTTTGTTTGTATTAGAGATAAGATGATGAAAAATACATAGATACCTATTTCCTTAAATAAGTGAAATACGAAGTTAATTAATATGTAGTGCTTAGTTATTGGATGTAATAGAAGTAGATTAATTATTAAGTTAGAAGTTAATGACACCTTATAAATTTAAGTGGGAGTGTTGAATAATGATAAATTTAAAGGTCGGATAATGTTTTATGTAAACGTATTTTATATATAGTATATTTAAAGGTGTCTTCGTAAACATATATTGTTTCTTTTGATATCCGCCGAGTAGCGTTGTTGTCTTCCGTGTGTCAAAATATGTATTGAACAGTTCGTTTAGTGTAACAACTAATAAATGTATATTCAAGAAATCTTACTCAATTTTACTCAAATATAGTCATAACCCAACAGGAAGGATAAAGCTGTATAAACCTCGATTCCCTCGCGGATAGATTATGACATAAAAGTTTAATTTGGACACTACCTAGTGTTGTATTCAAAATTTAGTTGTTCCTAGGACTCAAACAATTCGGTTGTATATTTGCATCTATATTGATTAATAAATTCAAACATAATTACGCAACTTGAAAATATAATTATTAAATGCATCACTCATCATGACCAACGGAATGGAACTTAAACCACTTTATTACATACTAGCTTTTGCTCGCGGCTCCGCCCGCGTTATAAAGTTTTTCAAGCTAAAGTTTTCCGTTATAAAAATAGTAGTTTCCCGGGAGCCTATGTTCTTCCCAGGGTCTCAAACTGTCTCCATACCAAATTTCATCTTAATACGTTGGGTAGTTTTTGAGTTTAACACGTAACAGACAGATGCAGCGGGGGACTTTTTTATATTATTTAGAACTTTTAAGTGAAACAATCCCGTCATACATCATTGTTGCATAACTTTAACCGTTTACGCAGCGCAGGCAACGGAAGCTCTCAAAACTCATAATTTTCCCCGTTTTTGCAACATGTTTCATTACTGCTCCGCTCCTATTGGTCATAGCGTGATGATATATAGCCTATAGCACTCCAGGAACAAAGGGCTATCCAACACAAAAAAGATTTTTTTCAGTTCAAACCGGTAGTTCCTGAGATTAGCCATTACTGCTCCGCTCTTATTGGTCATAGCGTGATGATATATAGCTTATAGCGGTCCACAAATAAAGGGCTATCCAACACAAAACGAATTTTTTGGTTGAAACCGGTAGTTCCTAAGATTAGCCATTACTGTTCCGCTCCTATTGGTCATAGCGTGATGATATATAACTTTGAGCACTCCACAAACAAAGGACTATTCAACACAAAAATATGTTTTCAGTTCGAATCGGTAGTTCCTGAGATTAGCCATTACTGCTCCGCTCCTATTGGGTATAGCGTGATGATATATAGCCTATAGCACTCCACGAACAAAGGGCTATCCAACGCAAAAATAATTTTTCAGTTTGGACCGGTAGTTCCTGAGATTAGCCATTACTGCCCCGCTCCTATTGGGTATAGCGTGATGATATATAGCCTATAGCACTCCACGAACAAAGGGCTATCCAACGCAAAAGAATTTTTCAGTTTGGACCGGTAGTTCCTGAGATTAGCCATTACTGCCCCGCTCCTATTGGGTATAGCGTGATGATATATAGCCTATAGCACTCCACGAACAAAGGGCTATCCAACGTAAAAAGAATTTTTCGGTTTGGACCGGTAGTTCCTGAGATTAGCGCGTTCAAACAAACAAACAAACAAACAAACTCTTCAGCTTTATATAATAGTATAGATAATATAAAACATTCCCATGAAAATATCAATCTTTTTTAGAAAATTCCAGACTATTAAATACTGGAATTGTCCGCCAAACACACAGACGTGTGGCGACTCACGTGGCGTTATTTATATCAGGTGCCAAACGATCTGCGCCTATTTGCGCTCCCTCCCCCTTCCTCCCCGCAACTGTGAGATGCCTTCAACCTGACACTGGCAATACATATATTACAGTATATCTAACAAGGTGTTGACTTTCTGGGGCCTTAGTCTCTATCCCGCACGTTATTTTAACAGTGCGTAACAAGCATGCAACACAACGCATCATGTTTAGGACTATAGAAATTTGGCTTACAGAATACCATTCCACGCACATTTCTCGAAGATAACATGACACGGCCGCGTTACGCGTTTACACTACCATACAGAATAAGGGCCCTGAAGTCATTAATTCCCGTTGAAAACAAGCAGATTGCTGGTGGCGAGTACAATTATTGATTACACGAGTTTTGTACGACCTTTGTATATCTACTCATAGTTTTGAACGGGCCGACATAATTGTGTCGACTGGCGAGGGTAATCATCTCTCGTTAGGGCCATTTTCTGGTTCCTACTCCGCTTACCATCAGATGCAATGGGGTCACTTTGTGGATGTATAAAAAATACATTAAGTAATGCATTATGGAGCTGCCAAATCTGACCGCAATATAATGTGATAGGATGCGACCTCTTGTTAGATAACATGGTTATTTAACTACACTGTACTTGCTATCATGTGCATTGCAATTATAAACGATCAAATCATGCGTAAAAAATAACCAATCATATAAAAATTTGTTTGACATGCTAACACATGACTTGTAATATCGGCTCTGTATTATATACTCTCCCATTGCTGGGCACGGGTCTTCTTTAATGCTGAGAGGGATTAGGACTCCACCACGCTGGCCTAATACATGACAGATAGATCACTTACTTTGACTTTATTCTCGGGATCTATCCGAAGATAGCAATCGGGATCATTTATAAATTTCGATCGTTAATTGTGCAGCGATAAACCAATACAATTCTATTTGACAAGCATAATGATTACAATTACACTTCATGTAAGACAATCATTTGTAGTCGTATATTCATCATTCGACTAATAGCCGCGCGTGATTTATTGGTGCAGCTATAACTGTCTTAGATTGTAGCGCGGTGGTGCAACGCGTTGGCATTAGAGCATGGTATTGCGGCTATAGCACATTGAGCGTGACACATTAAGGATTCTAGGCGGCAGGCGCTATGGACAAAAATAATAAATCGAATATTTAGTCACAATATATAGACACAAACGGCGATAGCCTAGTTGGTTGTGGAACGGACAGCCGAGACGAATGTCCGTGGGTTCAAATGCCAAAAGGCACACACCTCTGACTTTTCTAAAAAAATATGTGTGTATTCTTTGTGAATTTTCGCTTGGTTTAACGGTGAAGGAAAACATCGTGAGGAAACCTGCAAACCTGAGACTTACTCTATAGGGATTTCGAGGGTGTGTAAAGTCTAGTTCCACCAATCCGCATTAGGCCAGCGTGGTGGACTAAGGCCTTCTTCTCTCAGTAGTAGAGGAGGCCCGTGCCCAGCAGTGGGATAGCCCTGTATTATATAATACAGGGCTGATATTATAATATTATTTAATGATGTAGTGTAGGTTGTAAAAGATCGCTGTTGGGTTAATTTTATGATATGTGTGTGGCACCAATTGCGTCGTTAACTGGTCGTGAAATGTTTATTTTCATGTATAAACGCTGTTGATCCAGAGGCAGTGGGTAGAGAGCGCAGCTTTACAGTCGTGATTCAGCTTTCTTAATATGCGATAGATAGAAATTGTTGGTAAGTGCGCGTCACTTGGTATTGATCATTTTGAGATTCATAAAGAGCAGTAATTATTGGCTTCAGTTCTGGCACACACCTCTGACTTTTCTAAAAATTTATATGTGTATTCTTTATGAATTATCGCTTGCTTTAACGGTTAAGGAAAACATCGTGAGGAAACCTGCATACCTGGGAAGTTCTCTATAGAAATTTCAAGGATGTGTGAAGTCTACTAATCCGCACTAGGCCAGCGCGGTGCACTAAGGCCTAATCCCTCTCAGTAGTAGAGGAGGCCCGTGCCCAGCATTGGGACAGTATAGAATACAAGGCTGATTTTATTATATATATATAGACACAAGTTCCACATTAATCATTTTTGTTAAGTCGTAGTAGTAACTGAGGCGTCAAAAAAAAGGCTACGGCTAAGGTGAATGCCAGCATTCTCTGATAACTGGTCTGAGAGAGGAAGGGAAGGTAGGAACTTAAGAAGCTTCTTAGGGTGAGGAGTATGGATCAATATGAGTAAACTTTTAGGCCCGAAAGGTGTACTACCAGAGTATAATTATGCAATTACAAATAATTGCATAATTATACTCTGGTATAATATACATATACAATATACATAAGCAAGACACAAATGTCTTGCTTTGCATCTGTTGGGAAAACACGAATGAGTAAACTATATAGGATTCGAGCTACATATTTATTAGCGGACGTCTCCCCCTTCGACACTATCGCGAATCACAAGAAAAACTTACTTTTGTAAATAGTGATAAACTATAACTGTATTGCGAACTCATTTGGGGAAGAATTAAAAACAGTATATAGGTATAAATCTCCATCTATCCAAAAGCATTCTGAATAGGAGAGCGCCTTTTTTATTGCTTTGAATGACGAGATAAGCCTGCCATTCACCTGATGGTCAGCAATACAACTGTCCATAAACAGTAAAAACACCATCCTAAACCTTGAATTATAACATATTGTTTGGTATTCCACTGCGCTCGCCGTCCTGAGACATGAGATGTTAAGTCTTATTATGTCCAGTAGTTACACTGGCTATAATTTGCGATACAATGCGCTTATGCCCATGAAAACCTATTGACATATCAATGTTTGTTTTACTCACCTCCCCTGCGGCACTATAAAGACAGCATATTTGTTGATGATCTGCGAGTGCTTCTTATCGACGACATACAGTGTGTACCGCGGCGAGTCCTCACCGGGCAGCATCAGGTCCAGAGACACCTGGACATTTTATACTTTATTTAGCATTTACAATTATTATATAAAAACAAAATAATTGTGGTATATATATAGTACATAACTGATTGCGTAATTTGAGCATTTCAATTGACTTTACTGTAACATGAAAAAAAAATTGAACAATGTGATGTGGTATAATTGATGCTTAAAGATAATGCAGTTTAAATTGTAATGCATTTTTCTTATACAGCACGGCAGTTACCCCACTGCACTTGATGGTAAGTGAAGTGGGGTCCAATAATTTCAACTGAACAGATATCATTAACCCATGACAGTTGATAAAATTATGCCGGCCTGTTGGAACCATATATACACAGGCTGATCTTAGAATGTAACATAAAACATACTTACATAGACCACTATGGTGGGTTTTAATACCTTGTGTATGGTGGTTGCTATACAAGCAAATATGAAATATATTCTACCATCAGCAAATAACTACAGTATTTGTGAGACTGCTGTGCCAGTGGGATTTCTGTGCAATCTATATGCATAACATTGATTTCATTGTACCTGTAGTACTGCAGCAAATAAAATATTTCTACCTCATTTTCATCATCCAGATTAGTCTTAGCCAGTCCATTGGTGATGAATGCTGCATCCTGTGCTGACTTCACATGACTCTGCAACTCCTCAGGAGTCTGCAGCCTCACCATTTTATCTCCAGCCATACACACTTCCAAAATCTGTGAAACATAAAATTTTCATAATTCAATTTTGTTAAATAAGTATATAAAATAAAATTTATTACCTTTCTCAAATAATGTTTATCAGTTTACTTTTACATAAAAACCACAATAATCACTCATCTAATAGAATTTATATTATGATGAAAATTTCTTTAAATTTTATTTCAAGAATTTTTTTAATAAGCCCTTTAAACTCACCAATTGTGGCATAACTTTAAACTTAGTGGCCACAATCACAAACACCGGTAATGTTGCCCCATCTCCATCCTCAGCATTTTTCTGCTCTGCCTCATGGCACCGCACCACACGGAACATCCAGGACTTGTCACAGAATGTTGCCAATAATTTTGCAAGAATATGACTTTGTAGTAGCGACACACAAATAAACCGGCCTCCAAGCTTCAATACTCTTTTAATTTCCGAGAAATACTTGTCTATGATCGCGTTAGTTTCTTCTGTGTTATCTGGCATTATGGCATCCAGAGTACCTTTATCCAGTACCACATTGAACTCTTCATCTCCAAAGGTCATATTAGTCGCATCCATGCAAAGAAACTTCATATTCGCTCTCTGCGCGTTTATAGACTTCATCTGTTTGATGACGATCTCGGAAACGTCTATGTTTGTAATGTTCTGGTATCCGACATCATACAAATCAGCGCTGAGACTAGAATTACCACATCCGGTTACAAGTAATGTGTCTTTCGGCTTTATGTATTTATGGAGCTGACCGCATAGCTCTAAATACTCGCCGTACCTAAAAACATATTAAAGTAATGAAGTAAATATAACATTGATCAACCTAAATAGTGTGATTATTCCAACCATAACCTACCACTCAAAAGCCTTGTTACCACGTTTCTTGAAAAATTTATTCCAATAATCTTTTTCACTGAATTCTTTGTGGCTTTTAGGGAGAAGATTCATTTTGAAAATCAAGTAATTTCAATAATAAATACAAAAACGCGCACATGCACCGTTTGTTTTTGTGTCAAATTGACATTTAGAGCAGTTCTACCATCTTAATGTTGTTCCATTTTGTAGATTTTCATAAACAATAAAATTCATTTGTTGTTAATTCTATTTCGACATATCAACATCCTTAATACGTTTACATTTTAAATTTTTTTTATATTTTTTATATATTGTTCTAAAATATTTACATTTGAAAAATTATTATCTACATCGTGGGGTAAGTAATAAACAACATATACATCTCGGTTGTAAATGTTCAAATTTATCCCCTATATTTAAATATATAAATGATTTATAAACAATTTACACATGTTTATTTTTATTTTTATAGTAAATTATTAATTTATTTCGTCATTACTCATATATTTGGTAAGACTGTTTGATTTGGTTTCCTTAGTGTATTTCTGAGCGAGAAATTACGTAAAAAATATGGTGGAACGTGTTGTGGTGTGATTGTAGCGAATTTGTTTATTTTGCGTGTTATTACGATCTCATTTATAGTTTTCCATATTAAACCGTACTTAACGTTACAAAAACCACGATGGCCATCCTTTAGTCATGGGTTTTAGAGATTATCGCGAGTTAAAATCGTGGATACAACATCACTTTTTTGGAGTGTTTTCGAAGGGTAAAGAAAAACAATGAATAAAAGCAAACAGGACAAGTGGAAAGCTTTGGCTACAGTTAAATCATTTGATTTAGGTAAGCGATGCACATTTAAAAGTACTTTAAGTCAGCATGCACTTACCATTATTCAAGTATTGCTTACATTCTCTGTAGCCTTGGCTACTGCCTACTACTGTCGCCGTGGTGTAACGGTACCTTGTTACTTAATTAAAACAACCGTATAAACGTACAATTATGCTTTTTTAAAAAAGGTGACCTGTAAATATATCGTACCCATTATATTGACATTTTAATATTAATTATCAGATTATCACTAAGTACCTAATTATTTTGCACCTATTTATAAACGTTTGAATAAAAGTATGATGAAACTACACTTACTGTTGTAGAATATTTACGTAAAACACCACAAACTTTGCCTGTTGATAGTGATACCATCAGGTGACCCACTTCTAAGCTTGCTTTCCGCTTCATATATTACCATGTTTAATAGTTAATAATTTATGTAATTAAATATTTTAATATAACAATGTTAACTCCTGTACAGTAACTTGCTGTAAACATAATGTCAAAGATTGTTCTTGCTGTGCATTGTATATTTTTTACATACATACATAACATCACGCATTTATCCCCAAAGGGGTATGCAGAGACGCAACCAGGGCACCCACTTTTCGCGAAGTGATAGGGGGCGAGCTTATCGCCATATCGGGCACAGATTCCAGACTCAGGGCTGATACTGAGTAAAAAAAACCCAAATATCACTTTGCCCGACCCGGGACTCGAACCCTGGACCTCAGAGCGCTAATGTACCAGGCATGCAATACAACTACGCCACCGAGGCAGTCTATTTGTTTCAATATTTAAATGCAAATAAGCATGAATTTAATGTCATAACGGTGCATATACTAAAAAGACATTGAATATTACTTCAATTTTAAGCAATAACATGATTCTTATTTATATTTATTAATATTAGTGTGGCCATTTTGTACCTTTATCAAGGTACTCTATAATAGGTGGTTAAAATGTTCTGTGGTTTAATATATAACTAACAAACTTACATGTATGTTTTAGTAACCACAACTACTAGAATGTTCTTGTACATTTCACAGGAAAATGTAGTTTCTATTCCTTTCCAATAAAGTTTAGTTTCGGATGATACATTTTGATGAAAGTATGTTTTTAAACTGTGGTTGAAATGTGATAGTTAAAATATAATATTATCTTCTTTTGTATTCAATGTATGCATTACTTTTTTTGTCTCTGAGCTCATAATTGAATTATACTAAGGTTTAGTACTCAGTTGTAAGGTTTAGTGTCAAATCTTTTGTAAAAGTTGCTTGTATATTTTATTTGTTCTAAATCTTATAACCGGTCAAAGATTTAATATTTTGTGAGTGAAGACCCTGCCTCGTGGTTTCCGGTTCTAGGCTGCAGATATTAGGCAAGCTGTTTTTCCAATTGCTGAAAGTAGGGTAACATTTTATTAGAGGCCCAAGGCTGTTGGCCCATTCACTACCTCCTAAGACCACCACGATCTTCTATATAAACACCTTAATGATATCAAGTATAAAAATAACTTCATTGAAAGTGATAACAGTAGTTACTAATCATGATATGTCAATATTTTAAGTATTTTCAAGTATATTACATCATATTAAAAGAAACACTTTGATGATTTAATATTGTGTGTATGCTATTGCAAATGTTAAGCTGATTGATTGATGACTGAGGATTGATGCATGTATTGACACAAATGTTGTGGGTCCAAGGGCAATATCCAATATGCCTTTCTACTATTGTTAATTTAATAGAAAATAAAAAAATGGGAATGATATATAACAATAGATTTATGGATGGGATATGTCATTCTCATATTTTAATTTTTCAATGAGCATTAGTGATTGTACAAAGTCGTCTTGACCATGGCCTCAGATGTTGCATGCATCATCATGCATCTATCATAGTTTCTACTTATTAAATATATGTATACTTATTCTTTTAAGTTCTGATGTGGTATATATTTTTATAGGATCAAATACTTGTAGATAGACTATCTACAGTATAAAGAATATACAATTATATTATTATGTATAGCCTAATTAATATTTTTAAAATATTCTATTGAAGCAAGCAATTATTCCACAATAATCATAAAAATAGGACATCTTTTCTTTCCAGGGCCAACTCTGAACAGCAACCATGAATCAATCATCCAGCAGAGCATGCAACAGATTGACCTCATTAATGCCGCCGCCACCACACCCATCAGTCTCCTGGTACAGTCCCTGGTCAAACAACTTTGCACACTCCTCGAGAAAGACACCTTGAAGGCCAACCAGCT
The DNA here is from genome assembly GCF_014839805.1 of Manduca sexta. Taxonomy (NCBI): domain Eukaryota; kingdom Metazoa; phylum Arthropoda; class Insecta; order Lepidoptera; family Sphingidae; genus Manduca; species Manduca sexta. The sequence continues at coordinate 14,462,285 of NC_051137.1, read as the reverse complement.
GTACAACACAATATGTGAGAAGCTACACAGCATGAAGTTGATAGATGACTCATACGCAATGGGCGAGTTTGAGGCAATGAGGAGTCAGTACCAACGAGCGTTGTACCAATTCGTGACAGTCGCAAGCGGAGCAGAAATCCCCATTACCTTACCAGCGACCTGGCCCATAACAGCCGGTTCAGGCCTCGAATGGTCCAGATACCATCGGGATTTCGAGGAGCTGTACTTCATAGCTGGCGGTGGGTTTGGAAGCGTCTTTAAAGCTCGACACCGGCTTGACGGTGTTGAATACGCAGTTAAAAAGGTTTTCATAAAGTCTGCCAATGTAAATTCAATCATGAACCATTTGGCCGAAGTGAAGACAATAGCAAGTCTCAATCATCCGAATATCGTTAATTATAAAGCGGCATGGTTGGAACCGATGATAGAATCAACTACGGTGAAAAAAGGCCATAAATTCCAAATGGATACTGACAGCGACGAGTTCTCCCTCGATTCCAAACTGATTTCATCAGCGCACCCGAATACGATAACGTCTTTCAAAACACACAACTCTAAAGAGTTGAAGAAGGAGAAAAGTATGTCAGATTTCAGTATTTCCTTCCAAAACTCAAATAGTTTCGAAGACCTTACAAACTCTGATGATGAATTAGAAGAATCCGACACAGACGATGATTCCAAAACACCAGAAGAGAACGCCATTTGTAATTTGTTCACTGGAGTGGAGTTCGAGAATTGCTCTCGTATAAATCTCAAATGGGCCACCTTGTACATCCAGATGACGTTTTGCCAACAAACGCTGAAGCAGTGGCTCGACGAGCGCAATAACCACATGATAACAAGAAACTCGGAAGACCTGACGCTGCCCTGTGATTCTCCTCTAGAACATCACGATTTCAACTATCCTGTTGCATTTACGCACATAGACTTACTGATAGACATGTTCACACAGTTAGTGAGGGGGCTCCATTATATTCATTCCCGTGGGATTATCCACCATGACATCAAGCCAAGTAATGTGTTCGTGGCACCGCATGAGGGAGGTCTTTTGGTACAGTTGGGTGATTTTGGCCTTGCCTGTCCGCTGCAGCAGTCGCATTCTGGATTGGTGCTTGGGACGCAGTTGTATGCTGCGCCTGAGCAGTTGGAAGGGCAGTGTAATCCTAAGGTAAGTTTATGTGACGAATAACTGAATGTATCAAGTCTTCGGGCTTTTTATACCAAATTAGTTGAAAATCTTTTCATTTGACGATTCATGAAAGCTTTAGTAGTATTTCGCATTCAGGTGTAACCTTATAACAAATAAACCTTTCACTAAAAAACATGCTGCCTTTATCTTGATTAAGATTTCAATAAATGATATAGTATATCAGAAGAAACCAGTAGGTATTATATTTTTTTCTTTCGATTTACGAATCGTAATACTAATGTTCCTAATTTACATTTTCCAGAGCGACATGTACAGCCTCGGGATAATACTTCTAGAGATGGTGGAGCCCTTCGTCACCAACATGGAGCGAGTAAAGACCATCACCGACCTTCGGAAGGGCCAGATTCCAGCACACCTCACTGCCAACTATCCCAAAGTAGCCCATATCATAGGAAAACTGGTCCAGCGAAGACCAGCTAAGAGACTAGATTGTGCCCAACTCTTAGAGGAATTGAAAAACTTAAAAGAAAACAAGGACGAGACCATCAGGTTGTTGAAGGAAGAATTGGTGGCGAAGGACGAAGAAATCGCAAAATTGAAGATGATGCTCGCGAAACTTAATTATAATTCCTAATGTGTGATTGTGTGTGAGATTGTAAGTTAATAATTAATTATAGTATTTTTTCTACTTTTTGTTTTATTTTTATACAGCACATGACATTGATTTTTAGGATAGAAAATTATATAGAACGATTTGTTGCTAGAAATAAATTATACTAAATAAAATTCTTCAGAATAACAATAAACGAAATCTACTGGATTATTTTTATATAACTAAATAAATAGACAAGCAAACTGGAAAAATGATAAGGGTTACCATTATACACGGTGTCAACACTAGATCATTGAATTACAAAGATCAATGCGAGGTTGAACCTGCGTTATTCAAATTACACTCTGTTAATAAGGTGGTGGAATAAAACACAAAACTGTAAAGATATAAAAGTTTATTTACAAAAAATACAAAAACGCATTCATAAATTATTATTTTATCCTAATTTATATTTACAGTCTTAAAAATAATCATGAATGAACGCGACCAAACGCAGTCGCCGTTCGTAAAGAATAAATGAATTCGTTCGTTTGAAAACATGAGCACCGGTAATATAAGAACAGGCACTAACAACTTCTTTTGCATTTTAGGGCTGATAAAATTCAAATTAAACATTACACTTTCTATAACTTACAATTTAGGCTTGTTTCCATAGATAAAATAACACGATTTCTAAAAGTATCACAAAGGATTTTTATTCTGGTAATAAAAAGACAGCCTTGCTTATAAATTCTTAACTATCAATCTTGTCCAATATCTTTACTTGACTCTTTTAAACTGTGTTTTAGCTTCTGTACTATTAAAACACTAATTTAAAACATATCAACGGGAAATGCATTACCTATATTTACAACACAATATTCACTTCTTGAGACCTAATTTTCTTGTGCCTGTTAATATACCCACGGTCAAGCTTCACTGAAGCCATAGATTATAGAATATTGTCGATAGCATGGATGACTCCGTTAGTGGCGGGAATGTTGTGAGTTATCACTTGAGCGTTATTCACCTTGATGCGACCTGGAACAACAAAATTATCTATCAATTAGTATATTCGTATTTGTGGATATTTTGTGGATATAAATGTTTATTCTTCAGTCTAGTATGCAGGCTGTCTCGTAAAAATCTCAAATGTCGCATGGAATAGAAACTTAAATAATATTTAATTTCCTATGTTTTTATATACGCAAACAAATTCTAAGTTAAACATCATACAGATCAGATAACGTATGTGTTTAGGTAGAACCAAGGTACTTAACTGCTGAGCACATGCCCCATTAAGATACTATTGTGAGGGTTTAGACCTAAGTCTACCAAGATGGCCTAGTACAGTTTGGCACACTTCACATACCTTCGAAATTGTTATGGAGAATTTTAAGATCTATAGATTTATCTATTATTTACAAAATAAGAATATCTCACCAGAGTTCTTTTGCAACGTGAGTGGTTTAGCGTCCTCCATGGAGTTCCGGAGCTGGTAGTACCTCATGCCGGCGCTGTACAGCGTGCCGGTGAGCACGTGTCGCGCCACCAGCGCCTTAGCCGCAGACTTCTCCGACAACTTCGTTACCTCGACTGGTGATAGTCGACCGAATGCTGCGTCCGTTGGCGCGAACACTGTGTAGGTTTTGCTCTCTGGAAATAATAAGATGGTGATGAACTCACTAGATGTCTGAACTGGGGTAAAGTTAGATTAGTTTTGAGCACCATTATTGTATATAAAGAGTTAACTGGTGATAAAACTGCACTAAACAAAATAGGAATTTGCCCTTATTTTCGTATTTAGTACATAAGAACTAATTTACATGCTTTAAGCCAGAGACAACCAAGGTTTTAAGTCGAGGACTCAAATATAACAAATAGAAACCGTTTATTAATTTTTCTTCCATCAAACTATCGGGCAATTGAGTTATTTTGTTAATTGCTAATGAAATTATACCTGCGAGAGTATCCGCGAAGCCGCTGGCCTGGATCGCCTTCAGGAATATGGTGAACCTTCGATCTCTATCGGCCTGCAGCGTCTGGACCAGATCCCCGACAGGCAGGGGGGAACATGACACGGTCTACTGCGTGTGCTATGCCCTGGAACAAGTGTGTTTTCTATGAGATCTTCAATACTACTAGGAAGAAGCAATTATAGAAAAGAATAACGTTGAAGATGATCATTATAATAAAAGTGCGTATAAAGACAATTATATTCCTTATTTATATGTGCTAAAATTAGCTGTAAAGTGGCTACAATAAATTGCTAACTAAAACCAAGTTCCTTCTGATTTTTTTTTCACGAATTAAGTTTTACCAACCTGAGGGATATGAATGTCCTTCTTATCGTCAAGGACCCTGGCTCCGTTGATGGTAGTGACGCGGACCTCGTTCCACTCCACGTCGTGCATATCATACTGGTTAACTCTTAGTTGTGTACCGGCCAGCGACACACCGGTCATCTCGTCTTGAAGAGATCCAATATCGAATGCACCTGGGATCACGTGGTGTAGAAGCAGCTGCAAGAAGAAGGTAATTTTTTTATGCTTTGACTGCAAGGGTCGTAGATCTTAACCGATGCCTTAAAAAATATACAGGGACAACAAAGTGACTAAATTGCACCTATTGATAAGTGGAGTGATGTCCAGATACCAGAGATTTATCCCTCGCCAGTTGACACAATTTTGCCGTCCTGTTCAAAATCCGAATGCATATCCCACACTGCTTTAATATAAATAGGTAAGTCGTATGCTGGAATATATGGATTCGTTCAAATATTGTTAGAGTTTCACTAGGTGTCAGCCATTGTCTGATCCTGTCATCAATCCACTGAGTGCTACAGTTATCATCGACACCTTATGCACTACTATTATTTTTAAAAGAATATGATAACTGGTGATTTTGTCAATATTTCATGACGAATGTATGGCAGTAGAGAGCTTTGTAATACCCACCTCTGGATGGTTGCTACTTTTTATTAATGGTCGCAGCACTTACCATCAGGCAATTTGTTTTTCATGTAATTATTTGTTTTAGACACATAAGTTAGTTGAACATAATGACTTATTTAATATGGAGTCATTTTATTCATCTAATCTGCGGTCAAAATATAAATTAAAGTTTTAAGCTTTCGAAAGTCTCGTTAATATTAAAATGAAAATAGTAAAACATAAATAAGTCGTAAAATGATTTTTACTTTCTAGAATATTAATCTGAATATTCAAATATGAGTTGAACATTGACCGGAAAAAGTAATGTAATCGTTATTAACCGAATAATATATTGTTTTACATTTCTACTTTTACTACGATTTAAATTTTAAATTTTTAGATCTCAAAGATATAAAACTCTTGCCAACTTACCCCGCTGAGCAATCTGGGGTTGTCACGGAACTTCTCCTCAGCCCTATCTGGTCCTCCAAGCTGCACCAGCAAGGTCCTGAAAGCCTTGTCAGTTGGAGCGAAGATAGTGTACGGGCCAGTCTCATTCAATATCGAGTCCAAACCTGACTGCTTCAGATATTTAGCCGTCGCGAACAAACCATTTTCTTTCAGGATCTCTACAAGACCTGGGTTCGCTTGCCTCGATGAACCTACATGGGGAGTGCTTTCTTCAAACGTTGGCAGAGAAGGTGGTATTGTGCTTGATCCTATGACAACTAGATCTTTTGGCGGTGGTCGATATGAGGGCGTGGTATTTATTGTAGACGAGAAGGTTGAACTTGAGTACGTGTTTCTTGGAGACTGACTTATGCTATTCCTGCCTGATGGCCTTTCGAAGATTGGAGTGCTGGATTTCGCAATATACCTCTCAGTGCTTGTTACAGCAACTGTTGAGGGGATGAAGGTCTGCGTCTGAGGAATTGTAGACCTCGTTGACTGTATTATGGGATTATGGTATACAGGAGTTGGGGTTGTTTGAATTATTGGATTTGTGTGACCACTAGTACCGTGGTGAGTGGTGGTTATGAAGTTTGAATAACTTGATGGTGGGTGTGATGATGCCGCAATATAATCTGTGGTCTCGGTTGATGGACTGACTGTAGTTGTGGTGAAAATGCTGTTGGAAATTTTCGTAGGTCCTGGCAATTGAATTTCACCCTTCTTTATCTTGTTCAAAATGTTTTCTACCTCTGGTCCTTCTTCTGTTTGTTGGCCATTAGCTTTAACACCTTTCACCTTATAAGAACCATCCTCTTGCTCTTCAAGAAACACAAAAGTGACCTTCTTTTTGTTTTGCAAATCGGTATGTATGTTGGAAACTTCTTCGAGTTTGCCGTTTTCTGCCTGTTTAACTAATTCAAAGTTGGCACCTGGAGGCAGTACCCCTTTGGTTAACTCTTCAAACGATACACGACTTTCCTTTTGTGCCTCTTGTGCGGCCTTCGCAATATGGGCCAAGTTTGGGCTCTCAGCTGTGATTGCTCCTTTGGGAATAAGATTGGGATTCGTAGTTCTGATTACTTCGAATTTTTGTCCGTTAAGATTGATTTCCCTTGAAGAAAAGTTTTTTCCGTTAAAATCTTCCGGGTTTTCAGCCAGAGCCACTTTGAGCTGTTTGAGAATGTCTGGTTTCTGTAAAAGTTCTGCGCTTTTGGCTCTTAAGTTATCATCGAAACCTTTAGTTTCACTTTCTTCCAAGAGGTTTTTGATATCATTATAAAGTTTTTGCTTATTTCTGTCTTGGGGTGGATGCCTAGTTTTCGTTTTAAGCCTAGGCGTGTACCTGCGGGTGGTAGGTGAAGGCGATGGCGGTGGTGGCGGTGGTGGTGGCGGAGCTGGCGTCGTAGTCGTAGTAGTGGTAGTGGTGGTAGTCGTTGTGGTAGTCGTCGGGTGCTCTCTTTCATACAGTTCGACAGCTTTCCTGAATAAATCCGTCTCATGCGGTAAGATCGGTCGGCGTTTCTCATAATTTCTATTCCCGTAGAAATCGTAGTTCTCTGTGGTAGTGTAGGACGGTACAGTTTTCGTTGCTTGTTTACTTATAAACTCCTCGTGCAGCTTTTGTACTTTTTCTTGTTGTTTCTGTTGTTGCTTCTCAACAAACTCTTGGTGCTTTTGAATAATACGAGCTCTCTCTTGTAGTTCCTTTAGCTTCTCCAAGTTCTCTTGTGATTGTTGTTCGAAAAGGCTCTGGATATGAGCTGCTTGATCGTTTGAGAAAACGGGTTGTTGGCCTAGAGATGGTTGGAATGGAAGCTGAGCATTATTTAAGTTTAAGTTTTGAGGAGCGTGGTTTTGAGGCGCCAAATTTTGAGGTGCCAAATTTTGGGGAGCCAGATTTTGCGGCGCTAGATTAGGAGCTGGTTGTATGGTTATTGGGTTTGGTTGACTGAATATTTGTTGATTTTGAGAAGTAGCTACCGTTGGCAAGAATGCACCAGAAGTTGGCCTCTGCTGACCGATGTTCACAGTCGGCTGAGCATTTTGGTTGAAAGACTGAGCATTTTGAGAGGCAGGAACATTTTGGTACGTCGGCAATGTAGGGACTGGTTGAGGTAAAATGTTCTGGGGCTGTGGAGGCAGCTGCCTTATATTCTGCTGCTGGTGTTGTTGTACATAGTTGATGGGATTAACACCTTGCCCTTGATATTGGAAATTATTTTGCAAAGGCAAGTTATTTTGAAGGCCGACATTGTTAGGAATGCTCTGGGTTGGAATGGGTTGCGCGGGGAGTATGTTGCTAAACTGGGGCACGTATGATTGTTGCACTTGGGGTTGCTGGTAGACCGACTGTTGGTACTGCACCGGTGGTGGAGGGCTGGTCAATAAATTGGATTGTTGTTGGAAATTCTGGAGTGGAGAATTCAGTCCGAATCTTGTTTGGTGCTCGTTAAATCCCTGATGTTGTATCGGTGCTGGTCTTCTTACTTCGAAATCATTTTCTATCTGGAAATAAAATTTATCTTTTATTGTACATATAAGTATTATTTTATTATAGGTTCTCTGAATCTATATGTCCAGATTTCGTATCCTAAAGTTAACTGATTCTTAATGACGGAAATTGATAAATGTGCATCGTATTGTTTTCTACAATACATACAATCTTGACAAGTTATAATAATTAATAAATAAATCGATTTTTATTAATAAATAAATCGATTTTTATTGAAATTAAACTATTGTTAGAATTTTATAGCGATTTTTAGATCATCTTTTTCTATCGACGTTCGATAAACAAATTTTTCATCATTGTTCATGGTCACGAGTAAGATCCGGAGGGGGTCATCGGTTTTCCTTCAAAATTGAAATATCACATAAATGAAAACCTCAATGAATTAGGTCCGGTTATCTCTGCAGATTACGGTTTGGTTGTTGGTTTTTGAAATCAAGTGCCGTGACAAAACTTTTTTATTTGGATGATACAGCTTAATAAAACATTTCTAACTGTGAAATGTGATTCAATGTGCCTTTGGTTCTGGTTTTTGTAATGCCCAACGTTAAGGCAAGATCTTGATCAAAGATTTTTATTGAGAGTAAACGACGTTCAACATATTACTACAACGTTGAAAAGGAGTATGTTATGATGCGTTATGTCTTTGAAGTGGCGATATTAATATTAATCAACTATCTTCATTGGGCTAGCATGTATTATGAAAATATAATAGGCCGGCAAAATTATGACGTTCGTTGACGGACGCAACGTACCAATCACCCGTGGTATCTTAATTCTTATTATTTGATGTAGGTACTATACTGTAGATATATTTTGCTTTACACTGTATTAATAATTTAGAAAACCTTGCAGTACTGTGGCGCGCATCGTAGATTTAACTTGTCAGCGCATAATAATGTTGCATTTGATAATGTTGCATATGATTTACGTTCATCAATAAATTGCGCGTCACTGTTCTTCATTTCGCCGTAGCATGTTTGTAATTTTGTCGTAATCGCTTGATTCAACCTGTCCATTCTATTTGATATTGCAATATTTCAAGGGGTTTGCTGTTTGCTTTAGCGAAAGAGACGTTAATATCTGTAAATTACCTACTTTGTGTTGTTACTTTATGTTTTATCAAGCGTTAAATTGCGACAGGTAATAAATTATTTATAATGCCACAAAATAAAACATCCATCGGAATTCTTGAGGAAAGAAATGTCGATTTCGTCATAATTCTTGAATTATGGGTTAATAGGTAATTATTTAATGCTTTGTATCCTTCTTATAATATTTGTAAGCTCATTTTTGAGATAAGTATACATCTATATATATAAATATAAATGTGTTTACGTGTATGGACTCCAAACAGCTGGGGCGATTTTAATGATTTTTTAGGTAATGTTCAAACCGATCCTGGGAAGTTTGTTAGCGGTTGGGCAACGAGAAGTCATTTGACTATAAGTAGATATTTAGGGTCTCTAGTATATATAGATAATATGTAAAGAGTAAAACCTTTTGTCCTCTCACAACTGTATGAAGACGCGAACGTCAATTGTTGATCCCAAACTTAACATTTTGCAATATTAGTTAAGCATTATGTCTCGTAAAATGTCATTGATTTCCTAATTTTATATTTATGGACATTACTATTGTCCAAAATGTCAAATTGAGTCATCGTAATTTTTTTTGTCATCAAACATAATCTTAAAAATATTGTTACGATCATTTCAAAACATTCATAAAGTTTAAATTTAAATATCATACAATAATTTTTATGACTTCATGTCCAGGGTAATGTGCTACGCCCAAACCAGCAGCTAGCATAATTCCGGCGATCTTTAATAAGAAGTACCTTTCATACATAAGTCGACTATCGACATTGCAAGAAGCGTCTTTGATTATTCGACATTAGGTTTTATTACTACTAATTAACGTCTTATCATGGCGTTCTGGTGCAGTCTTCATCAGGTTTTTCAATTATTTTTTTAATAACAACGCCTTTGAATTTTAATATATAATATTAGTTATGTGAAACAAAACGGTGATGGGTAAATGTAAGAAGTGAAAGACGTCATACCGCAGTGGGAGAAAGTAATTTCATGACCGGGTAACCTTGTGCACAATGATGCATAACGTTTAAATCTAGTGCATGCAAATTAGTACAGTATAATTTACTGGTGGTAGGATATATAATAAATATCCGCCCGGATATAAAATCCATCCGCCCGACTGTACACAAGGTATTAAAACCCACCACAGTGGCCCGCGTAAGCTGTCGAGTTCTAATGGAAGGACAGTTTTGAAAGCAGAAGGGGTAAAATAGAGACAAAATCCCTTTTTAATAAAATAGAGACAAAAAAACTCTAAATAAACCACTACACTAGCAGGTTTTTATCATGTAGGTATACATGAAATTGTTAATTATCCAGTTGATTGCAAAACACTACAGACTTCACACACAAGCAAATGTTTGAATAAAGATAATAGGTAAAAACATTGCGGTCATAAGCCGATAGTAATGCCAAATTATTATAAACGAAAATGATGTATCGGTTTGGCATTTAAAATTTGAATTGTGTAAATATAATGAAATTGCTTGGTCAGTGTTTATTATTGTGTTGATAAAACTCTTATTAAACTGATTTAGTGTTTGTCTATACTTCTATATTAAGATATGAAGCTGAAGAGTTTGTTTGAACGCCCTAATCTCGGGAATGAATAGTTCGAATTGAAAAAATATTTTAATATTGAATAGCCCGTTTATCGAGGCATATTATAGATTATATAACATACTGGTAAAACCAATAGAAGCGGAGCATCAATTAAAAATGTTGCAAAAACGGGGGAAAAATTATTTCTTTTGAGAGCTTTCGTTGCGTGCGCTGCGTAAACGGTTAAAGTTACGCAACAATCATGTATGACGAAATTGTTCTTCTTAAGAAGTGTTTAGAAAGACATTGTAAAACAAATTCTCCCGCTCCATCTGTCTGCCCGTCTGAAAGCGATAAGCTTAAAATCTACCCCACGGATTCGATGATAATTGGCATGGAGATAGTTTGAGACACTGGGAAAGACATAGGCTACATTCTATCCCGGGAAAATATATAGCGGGACTTTCATCCCCGAAATCTGTTTCACGTATCATATAATTCTTTAGGTTATTATTTATTTGCGACAAAACATATAATTATTGAGTTTTTGGCAAATAACACCAAAAAAGTTAGTATTACTACCAGTGCCTGGAAAGATGGATTTTCATGAAATTTAAATTTATATTCTACCTCACAAGGAAGTCTATTCGAACATGATACCAACGTCTAAGTAATTCGCTTCACTCATGCACGCTTATGTGTTTATGACTTCGATCATATGATTTAGAGGCTGTTCAAGTTTAATAAAAAAAAAGAACTACAATTCATAATGTAAGTATACCATAATTAATTTCAAGACCAATGCCGATGTATCATTCCAAATTTTAACAATATTTCTACATTATTATCTCTCTGTCCATTTCCGAATGCGTACAATAACTCGTATTAGAAAATATGCGAGTAATATATCACTAGCATACGTAACATGGCCGCCACCGTGCCGCATCAGTGCAACGAAAGCGCATTCCAACAGATGAACGCTCGCTGTTTCGCAACATCTCACAACTCTGTCATATGTGTTTAGTTTCTTTTTGTGTCCGTATGTTAGGTAATGTTAAGTTTGTGGCCTACAGGCGGATGGATTTTGATGGAACAATGTACACGCAGTTAGGCATTGTAGAGTATATATTTATTATCCGCCCGGATAGCTACCACCATATACGAGGTGTTAAAACCCACTACAGTGGCCCACGTAAGTGTGTCGCGTTCCGGGATTAGCCTGTGTATATCGTATCTTTGTATAATTGTGTCGACTGAGGGGTAATCATCTCTCGTCAGTCGCCATTCTATCGGACCCCACTCCACTGACCATCAGATGCAGTTGGGTTACATTGTCGTGCACGTACAACAAAAATCCAGCAATTTGGTGCAAAAGATTTTCTATCTATATAATATATTTTTCAGTGCTTTCTGTTCCGGTTTAAAGAACATTGTAGTGAATGTAATGAACGCGCAGTATTTCAGTCAAAATTAAAAAAATGACCTACGTGTTTCTATTACTAATTAGAAACAAAACTACCAATATGATTATATATTGTTATGGTTTTATTAGCTTATTGACTGGCATGGCGTTCAGTAGCACACGAGCGACTTGTTCGTCTTGAATCTAGTTCTATAGAATTGCCTAAAATCCATCGCAGACGACTTACCTACATTGAGTTACTATACTATACTGCCTATATTGAGTTCCTACATTATGTAGATTTATATACAAAAGAAATAAAACAACATTTACGTTTCTCTTTAATATATCGCCGATACATCATACCCAATTATACGCGAAAATACTCAAGTTAACTTGCGAAGCGATCATTCAGTGCGCGTTCAACTGATATAACAGTCCATCGACCCGTGACGACGTGAGGTGTGAACAAGGCGGGTAATATGCAAGCTGATAGCCATTCTCAGTTACAACGATTTACATTGCAAATCGTTTTGTTAGCATTACTAGTTGCGATCCTGTATGGAAAACAAATATTGCTGCTATATCGCGAGCTCAATTCGGCGATGTCCAGAACTTAAGGAACAATTGAATTAAAACTAGGTAAGGGTTTGAAACCTAACCTAATTTGTTCGTGTCATAAGGTTCAAATTTAATGAATATTCTACACAGTAAGTTAATTCAAATTAAGCTCTTAAACGCGTTACTGAGTAAATCTTAATGTCTTGTAGCTAGGGACATAGGTGTACTGGCACATTAGTAATGTAGCTTTTGATAATTAAAAATGTAACACTTCTCTCAAGCATGAGAACAATTATGCCTAGCCAGCTCGAAGGACCAAACATGCAAATAAGGTTATGTCGAAACGCACCCATAATGACACGCGTATCTGTCCCATCGTGGGAAACGTTGCACATCGACACACTCTCCCCGTGAGAATTTCAGATAAACACGTAGTTTTCATGAGAATATGCGGCCACTACGCGGAAGTATGATTTACTCTCGCAATAGTTAACGTTGTAGATTTAAAATAGCGATTGGCTTGACCGGTTAATCAACGTTTCGCTGTGAATTTCTTGCCTAATCAAGTAAGTACTTTTCTAGAAGAAAACATAATCTCGTTGGCTTTTAGCAAACGTACTTCTATGAATGAAATTTCTGCCAAAACGGAGGAACCGTTTCGGAAATTTATATTATTTAATTTAAGTAATGTTTATTTCTAAACTTTACCGTATTAAACAAACAGATTGCGTTTACTTGCAATGAGGTCTTCAAAAACCTATTTATTGAATTGTACATTATATTCATATTAAGGTTGTTATGTCCAGATTAATTGACTATCCAAAATGTGCTTGTTAAAATGCCTAACCGTCTCACTAGTACAGTGGCTTGCACATTTCTTCACCTCTATATATCCAGATAAATATGTATGTATCAAGCACTACATAGTGCTAGTTCTTTGTCATTAAACGTCCTTGAACAGCAAACCTACGCATAAATAAATAAATTAACTGCGCCGGAGGACACAGTTCATTGAATAATGCATGCAAGCGTCCGAATGAAAGCGAACTTTCGTAGTTTTGTGGAAACACACGTTTTGTTATTCAACCGGCGATCGTTACTCGTGGAATCCTTTAGAAAATGCATTTTGACAAGGTGAAAATTAATGTTAATTGGCTGTGAAAGTAAAGATTGTGTAATGCAGTCAAATTAGTCTTATAATTGTAATACAACGTAGACGCAGTTGGGTATGATGTGTAAAAGGAAAAAGTATTTCATAACTATTATACGAAGATAAAATAACTGTCTACAGCATTAGACGACATGCCTGCTTCGGAATGAATAGCGCTCATCTCCGCAGCGAAACAAATTTATTTGATCAGCAAATATCTGATTGGCGTTTGCGTGTCTGTCTTCGGTATAATACCCACAAAACAAGACTTCTATCTTGTTGTAGCAAGAGTTGTGCGTGACTGTTAAATATATTTACTTACATATTTGTCTTGGAATTTAAAATAAAGAAGAAATTAGAAAGGGAGCCAACATTAGAACAGAGAAAAAGACATGTGTATTTAAAAGAACTTATTTATATGTACTGTGTTAGTAATGGTATGACATTCTAGGCATTAACATCAATTAGGTACATTGTGAGGAAACCATTCAAAAATACTATAAATGTATAATTTTTTATATCTTACAGTAAATTCGGTTTGTTTTCATATTGTTACTTTATGTTTACAATATATTCTGATTCCGTACATAATGTATAAGATAAAAACCTCAGAATAAAAACAGCGGCAAAATGCAACGCCTTTTTCATAATTCCATCTACGTATAAAGGAAACTCGAATATACAGCCACTCATAAATTAAATACTTTTTACTATGTACAAACTTTTTACTGTGAGTCAGTAGCGTGGTCGATGACCTTTTAAAAGGAAGATATAACGAAACCGAAAGTTACACGCAGAACCGGTTGAACCCTGTCTCCGCGCAGTGATAGTGAAAGTCGTTTAACAATCATACAAACATAACCGTTAGGAGATGTGTATGTTATGCGGGTGGTAATTTTTTCTTTCTTTTTCTAACGTTTGTTTTGTTATATTCGATACAATGTTTATTGTTGGCTGTATGTTTAACTGCATGGCTGTAGGTAATGCTGTAGGCTGAATGTTTATTTTTTTTTAAAGGCTATCTTCGTAGCTCACTCCAATTGACGCTGGTAAATTTCAGAAGAGAAGTAATTTAGAAGTCAAAGAAGAGTAAAGATAATCCTACTGACTCTTTGCCCCCAAGAAAAAAGTATTTAAATATTACTTATTTGATAATTTCTTTATGTACAAATTTTATGACATTAAATCGATCTAAGTATTAAAAAAAATCTATCTTTAATAATATTAAACTATTAAACTTTACGTATATAATTCAGAACTATGATATATTTTATAATAATAACGCTTTAACCGTGTTGGGTTTGGAAATTCAAAATGAATAAGAAGGGCGCAACAACCGGAAGATTGTTCAACACTGGATCCCAGACTGAAATATACATTTGCATAAACGAATGGTGTCAACAGATATCATTTGTTCGCCGCATTTTGCATAAGAACATGTGTGAGAGTGCAAAAAGGAGGACATGTGAAATAACTACATTACTCTGTTATTAAGCTGGATTTAATGTGCAGTAGCTCTTTTAAGGTTATGGTAGGCTTCCTTAATGCGCAATTTATTATAAACATCCAAAATTTTAAAAAAATAATGGACACTGCCAATAAATTTTTAGCGCATTACAATCTTATGTTAATGCGAATGTTAGACATTAAAATTAAACTATTTTTTGGATTTTATCGCGGTTTTAATGTTTTAGTTTTTTCCCCATTTATAACTAAAACATTAAAACCGAAAAATAGTTTAATTTTAATGCATTACAAGTTATCAACTTGGAATTATTGGCCTCTTTTTAAAATAAAATAATTTATTTGACCCCTGTAAAATGTTAAAGATTAAGATTCCGTCAATATTACCTTTACTACCAGTTCGGAAAGCAGTTCTCACCAATTAAGACGGGCAAGAAACTTAGCTCTTTTCAAAATCAGTAAGGTATAAACTACAGCACATGATACATAGAAAAAAATACAATTGGTCTTTTCATTTGTTATTGAGTTGTCGTCGATGTTCATTCATATGCTCGCAAAATCTATACTTATAATAAATCTGTAGAGAGGTCAATTCTGTACATGAAATATATTTCAAAAATAACTATCAGGGGGTGATTAGGGATCGATACTGATGCCAAAAATGCAATTAGTAAAATTTTTGTCTGTCTGTCTGTCTGTCTATCTGTCTGTCTGTCTGTCTGTATAACCGTTATAGAAACAAAAACTACTCGACGGATTTTAACGAAACTTGGTACAATTATTTTTCATACTCCTGTGCTGGTTATAGTATACTTTTCATCACGCTACAATTAATAGGAGCAGAGCAGTGAAGGGAAATGTTGGGAAAACGGGAGAAGTTACTCCATTTTTTAAGCTTCCGTCGCGTGTGCAACCTTAATGGTTAAAGCTACATAGAAATCATGTATGACGGAAATGTTCTCCTTAAAATTATGTAAAAAATATCCCACGACAGCATATATCTATCTTTTATGGTTGACTCACAATAACACGTGTAACTCCCGATAGCTTAGCAGTTCGAAGCTTTCTCATTATATTTGTTTACTAATCTTAGGAACTATCGGTCCAAACTGAAAAATTCTTTTTGCGTTGGATAGCCCTTTATTTGTGGATTGCTATAGGCTATATATCATCACGCTATACCCAATAGGAGCGGAGCAGCAATGGCTAATCTCTGGAACTACCGGTCCAAACTGAAAAATTCTTTTTTGCGTTGGATAGCCCTTTGTTCGTGGAGTGCTCTAAGTTATATATCATCACGCTATGACCAATAGGAGCGGAGCAGTAATGGCTAATCTTAGGAACTACCAGTTTGAACTGAAAAATTCGTTTTGTGTTGGATAGCCCTTTATTTGTGGGGTGCTATAGGCTGTATATCATCACGCTATGACCAATAGGAGCGGAGCAGTAATGAAACATGTTACAAATACGGGGACAATTTATTAGTTTTGAGAGCTTCCGTTGCGTGCGCTGCGTAAACGGTTAAAGTTATGCAACAATGATGTATGTCGGGATTATTCCTCTTAAAAAGTTCTAAAAAATATATATTATAAAACAAAGTCCCCCGCTGCATCCGTTTGCCTGAACGTCTTAAACTCAAAAACTACCCAACGTATTAAGATAAAATTTGGTATGGAGACAGTTTGAAACCCTGGGAAGAACATAGGCTCCCGGGAAACTACTACTTTTATAATGGAAAACTTTAGCCTGAAAAACTTTATAACGCGGGCGGAGCCGCGAGCAAAAGCTAGTAGGTAATAAATTAATTTTCATTTCCTCTTCCAATAACTATGTACAAGATTTCAAAAATATTATCTTCCTAAGCGGTAGACATTACTATGATCTCTCGTTTTTTAACATCATTACACGACATCAATTATATCCTCATTGACCTACTCATAGCGTAGATACTTAGACTTTGAAACCAATTAGTTCTTAGGTTAGCCAGGTCAAGCCTTTAAAATTTATGAAAACGATATGACAAAAGTAGGTATATATTGCCCAGGATCAGACATTTTAACTGATTTATGCTCGTCAAACCGCATCAGGTCGCCGCAGTGGACTATGGCCTATCCTCTGTTTTCGAGGAGTTCCGCGCCCAACATTGGGTCAGTAAGTATATAAGTACAGAACTGGCCATCTCATTAGTAGAGAAGACCCGCGCCCAAAATCCTCGAATCAATGGTCAATAATATAAATTAAAGGACCGGTACCTTTCATTCATATTTTTCATTAAACTCGCTTCTTATTACATCATG
This sequence comes from Manduca sexta, assembly GCF_014839805.1. Classification (NCBI taxonomy): domain Eukaryota; kingdom Metazoa; phylum Arthropoda; class Insecta; order Lepidoptera; family Sphingidae; genus Manduca; species Manduca sexta. The sequence goes on along the minus strand of NC_051137.1, from coordinate 14,445,135 downwards.
CCAGTGAGTTCAATGAACCGAGCTATTGCACCTCTGCATACCCTTATGAGGATAATCATGGTGTTACACTACGTTACATTCCCTTAATCAATCTACCGTTAACATTATATAACTCAGAGATACCTTATTAACTCATGCAGTTAGCAATTTAAACTCATTTCAAAACAGTTGTAAAACGCATAAGGGATATATCGAATCCATTTAACTCAAGTTATGAAACCAAGATTGTTGCAAAATCGTAAAGGCTTGATTTTCAACGTAAGTTCTTTTATCACTGAATGAGACATCGAAAAGGTCTTTAAATAATGGAATCGCGGTCTCCGTAAAAACAGTGTCAATTAGGGTTCTTTCGCAAAAAGTGCCATTTCACGTGGCGTAAACGTTTCGTTTGTTTGTAGGACAATTATAATTACGTAAGATTAAATTTGTTTATTATAGAGGCTGAGTTTTTACAGCTTTGTTGCAATATTTTATAAATTCATCATAAAATAAACTGATAATATAAGCTTTGAGATACAAAGCTTTAGCACCGCATTGCGCTGATTGACTTCTGACATCTGGCTACAGCATCCTAAATCGGAAAACAATGCTCGCATACAGCTATCTAGCTGCATAAACAAACAACCCAACAAAACACGCAATAATACATTGGATTATAAAAATATGAGCTATATCTGAGAATGGAAAGCATTAACACCTGAGTAAATATTTTACCATTTTCTTCTCATGAACAGCACTTACATTGTTTTCCTTATAAATTTAATATGCAAAATCGCGAACTACAAAAGACAAAGTAAACACGCACAGCGTAACCATGGAAAACAATAGATTCTATAAAACATAGCAAAGAAAATGCCTCATAACTCATAACGCGTTTTTACCGGGCAAAGGTTGTGAGAGAAATTTGAATAACTAACATTGTAGACGCGCAGAACGGGTGAAAGCCAAGTGCCACACGCGAGAATAGCGCCTTATTAATGTAATAGATATTTCATAATAATTGGCATATATGTTTGGTGAAATTCTTAGCATTTGATGGACTGACTCACAGACAACATAAGGCCTAAACCGATTCATTTTTTGGATCACGAAGTTTGCTCAGTAAAATATAATAAAATTCCTAATACTGACCGATTCAAAGATAAGATGGTCCGAGTTCCTACAAGTGTTATAAACTCACCCGACGTCCAGTAAAGCGGGTGTCATACTGGCGATCATCGAGGAACGCAAAGCTACCGTTGATTGACATCATATTTAGTCTACTTCATATATTTATGCCAACATCAAAGTAAAACCAGGGATATACTAAACTTATTCGTGTCCGGAAACTACAGACATATTAGTACGTCAGTACCACATTGTTAACTTATCGAGTAAAATTCAACATAAATCGATTAACACATCACGCCAGCCAATATTACAGGTATCTAGATCAATTCATATCAAAAATACGGAAATGGAAGCAATTAGTAAATTCTAACAGGAACTTATAAGGAAAAGCACAATAAATAATAACGTGCATGATCCATTATGATTAACGACATCGCGTATGTCATGTCCATTACTGGGTAATGAGACTTAAAAAAAGAAATGGGGCGTTCGCAATAAACATTTAAATCTTTCATTTAATATTTTTAATAGTAATGTTTGTAAAAATGTTTGGATATTAAAAGTAAACGCAAAAACTATTAACATAGCTTTTGGCCATGCAAGAAGTAAAGTCAGTACCCTCTTAATTCCTAACACAAAAGTTTTATTATATTTTGGAGTTAAAATTGTATTTAATTTTTGTGTGTATTAACTTTCAAAGTGAACTAAGACGTAGGATCCACATCATCAAGTACAAAAACCCTTAATTACCTTTATGAATTACCTACTCATCCAGCGCCGTAACATTAGCCAACGATGTATAATTTTATGAGGACATAGACCGTGAATCGCTTGCGTTATTTTATGTAACGGATCATCGGCAATCACTTCGGGCTTAGATTATAAACATAGTAAAATATTGATGATTTTATTTCCTTGAAATAAATTGCTGCGATAGGACGCAAAGATTTTTAAGGACATACTCCTTGAAAAGCCCTAAAGTGTGACTTAGAAAACAGCATGTTTTCCTTTGTATGGTATGAAAAAATATCCAGTCCCAAAAAATGGATACCCCTGAGTCCCGAATATTGTAGGTCAATCTAGGGGAAACCAGTGCAAATGATGACCCACTTATCTAAAATTAATATGTTTAATTCAAAATTAAGTTGATTTTATTCAAATACTCTAAGACTCAAAATAGTGCTTCCGAAGGGCTAAACTATTTCTATTAATGCGTACCGAAGATTCATATTCAAATGTAGCCAACACAGAAATAAAAAAATAAATCTTGAAGGTCAGTATGTTAACTTTTATACCAATTTATTTTATATGATTAGCTTATTTATAGCTGTCTTTAACAATAAACACAAAGAACCTAAATACAGTAAGCCAATTACGAGCTACCAGAGATGGAAAACAAAATATTTTTGGAATATTAATTTATCATACATTGCACATGCTTGTAGCTAAGAAATTAACGATACACCACTTCCATCAAGAATGTTTATACTGCACGAAAGAACATTATCCATATTCGTTTCTGAGCCGCTCACGCATACTCTGCAAATTTCTAAAAACCCACCTAATTAACCTAGTGAGGGACTATAAAAGTGCGTGTACATTAGGTGATTCTTTTGTTACGTATTCAAGGTCCGTAGTAATCATTTAATTTCTTGTTCCGTGTGATTCTTTAAGCCTCATAACGTTGTGGGAAGGCCTATGTAATAAAAAAATTGGACGACAATTGTTAAATTTGTTATCATAACGAACGGAATCTCACAGCAGCTTTGAATGACTAATAAACGCATTGTTTTCGGAGATTTTTGTTTCTCTAATTGCTTAAATGGCATAATACTAGAAACGACGACGATAGCCTGAATTTCCGCAATTGGGATATTTTAATTTTGCCTGCATTCCACTGCCTATATTTGCAACTTATTTGAGAACTTTTTATGTAATTAAAATTTAATATTAAACTTTCAAATGTATTCAAGTAAAGAATCTTATTGATTTATTTTCTCTGCCCACATGAAAATGTGTACCTACAAAGTTTCTAATATTGTTTATAGTTTAAATAAAAAAGGTATGTTATAATTTTTATATATTCAACCAGGATTTGAAGTAAGTAGATTCATATCCAAGGGGATGTTTCTTTAGATTAGTAAATATATAATTGATTAAATTTATTAATTACCATTGTTTCCTTACTTCAAAACCGCATTCTAATTTTAAATTTAAATGTTTCAATTTCAGCCGTTACATCAAAGTTACCAGCCTAATTAATAAAACTCACCCTCGGTCCGGTGATGGCGCTCACCACATGCGCCAACAACACAATCTTCCACACGCCGCCTCTCATGCTGCTCAGATAAGGCAGAGTATCATCACAACACATCCACTGTCCAGCGCTAATCGGCGCCCACTTCTTTTTACCACTGGCAACACTCGCGGCACTCGAATTTTGAAAATGACAGCTGCAAATTGGCGGTTGCAAAATGGCGGACGCGCGCGTCGACGACTCTATGGGCAGTAGCGCGAGAGACGCGCTACGTTCGGTTTTACCACCCCTACTCCGATCGCCCCTACGTTGAGTTTCGAAAGGACTTCAGATGAGTATCGCTCGTCGGAGTTCCGTGCTATGTGGCAAAAGCCATTACAGAGATGGTTAAGGGCAAACCAGAGTATAAAGTTTATTTTAGAAGAATTTTATTAGTATAATAAGTACATACTCAAATGCTTTTTCAGGTCTTGCATAAATTTGTTTCGGAATTCGAATTTCTTCATCTAATTTAAAAAAAAAACAGTGAAAATAATCAAATTTAGCAGGGGTACTGCAAAGAGATGCTTAAATTATACGAAAAAATTATAAAACTAATGAATATTATTATTTTAGTACATAATTGCTCTTCAATCTTATAGCTAAAGTGTTTTTCCAGGTATTTTGGGTTATATAAATCCAAATGTACACTATTAAAACACTCTACATTCAACCCATACGGAACCCTCAAATACCACAGATATATTGACCGATATAGCACATATTTAATGTTAATTGTGGTACGTACATACTGAAACATGGGGCGTTGGTCATAGCATGCGGAAACATTCCGTATACAAACTTTATTGACAATTAAGTAATTAATATTCCATCGTCCCATATTTTAATGTCATGTGTGCTTTCGACATGATGTCGGCGCAATGCCTCAATATACTTTAAAATAATTGTTAATACGATGAGGTTATGAAATAATGTCAGCTATTAAACTTGTTGTTTTTTGATTATTCGTGTTTCGTAATGTACAGCGGATTATTTTTTCCGGGGTTTTATTCGCTTTATGTAATTAGTTATCCTTTTGTAGCGAATTGATATTTTTAATTTTACTTGATTATAAGGAGTTACAGGTTTCGAATTGTCTTTTTATTTTTAACTGACTGTATGGAACGGTTATTTAATTATAGCTATTCTCCATATTTTTACCGTACTGAGGTAGCGTCAACAATCGCTTTGACAAGTATTTAAAGAAAGATAAATAAAAGCCTGTAGATTCTGTTCCACAGGAAAGTAGCAGATGTGTTGAGACAGTCTGCTATAAAAAAACCAACAAATAAGATTAATTTAACATTTATTCGTATAATTTAGGAAACTATTTACAGTTCCCCTATTAAATAAATAAAAAAATGTTTTCACAGTAGGCAGCGGCTTGGCTGTGCCCTGCTCTGTGTGTGATGTGCTCTGCCAACATCCATGAGCAATGATATCCACTTACCATCAAGTGGGCTGTTAGCTCGTCTTCCTTCGGCAGCAATAAAAAAAAACTAATAATCCATTACCAATCATTGACGCAGATTTTTCAATAACAATGTGCGTAGTTACGACACCTCACGCTTCTAAACAGATGGCTCCGTTTGGCGGAAATCTTATGGTAAAATCATTAATCAGGCGAGATATCTGTATTTTGAAACCACGTTAACGCACCATGAACACAATGGCCGGTGCGGTTGTTAGCAAAATGTGCTAACCAGTGACGGATTTGGCGGGAAACCGTTTTGAAATGAGAATAAAAATACGTTTATAGTTTTTTTTTAAACTGCCAGTTTGTTAAAAAGAAATAATGACAGAATATACCGGGTAATATAAATAATCTCATAAATTGTAATCTAATTAAATATTTATTTTATTTATGTTCAAATGTATAGTTGTAATGAGTTACTGACCTGACTAGAATGCGTTGACAATTAGTATCAATTTTTCACGTCGCATGGCAATCTTATCAGCGTTTTGATGCTAATATAATTATTTGACAAATTATATATTTTTTTTACATCGCACGGCAATTCTTATCTCTTTAAACTAAATTGGTACTGTTTACACAGTATATATAGACAATAAAGTGAAATAACTGTAAGCTTCCATTATATATTCCAAATTCCACCCAGGCCAAACGAAAAGAATAGAAACATATCTGAAATCATCTAATTGATGTAGTGCAGTTTTACACCATTTAAACGCATCACAAATCGTGTTGCAATACGTTAGCTCCGTATAATACGTCAGATTCAAACCGATGAATTACTCCTATCCACGGAGGTTCCAATTAAACAATCATATCTTTTTTGCAATACTGGCTGGTGAAAAATATGATGAGGTTAATAAAAAAAGGATTTATTGTTTGGTATTTCTTTGTTTCATTACTCTGTGTTGTTTGCATGTTGGGCGTTTTATTTGATCATATCTTATTATGAAAAATATTATCTTCGAGTAGTTCCACTGTAGTGTTATTAACTAATATTTTTCTTTTTTAGAAACAACTGATAATTATAATGGTCAAACTGTTTCATGTAACATATTAAGAAATACTTCAAGAGTAATATTTAAAAAAAGTTTTTGTACCTGTAGGTTATCTTAAAAGGTAGGTAACTCTCAATATTATAATTGAGTTTTTCTTTTAACTGATCAAAAAGTTTGCGACACAAAATAAATACTCTTTGGTTAGTAGGCACCCTGGACAATTTTGTTGAGTATTCCTTTTAATGATCAATAAATTTATAACATAAAATTAAATCAAAATGAGAAATTGATCTAATTGAAGACATGCCATATATTTAGCTGGGCTGAAAATTATTTCATGTAACTGTAGTAATGTATTCTTAACATTCTCGAAACATTATAGCATGTGATTATTATGTAAACTAAATTATTGCAATTCATTTCATAACACAAGGTCATCAGTAAAATGCACTAACAATTTGTTAAAGTATTTTGTAATAAACACTTGAAAGGAACGAGAAACCTAGAAATAAGGATATTACGAAATAAGACTAAAATTAGATTTGTCCGTCTGATTATATAAAAGAGCATAATAAATTCAAGGTTACTGAGCAATTGGAGCAGGGTAAATATAATTTGAAAAAACAATATCTAAATGGACACTGTAGAGCAGGGGTGGCAAACTAGTGGCACGCGTGCCAGTGGTGACAAAATAATTCGGGCACGCGAATAATATGCTAAACAATAATATAGTTGGGTCATAAAAAAGTCGCTAAAAATGATAAAACTATCCCGTGACCATGAAGGCTGCAAAGTCTTCGAAACGTCAGGAGAAAATTAAAATGTAAAAACCGCAGTAAAAGCCAAAAAAATAGTTTACTTTTAATGTCTAACATTCGCGTAATTATAAGAAATCATTAGGATAAAATAGGTCCTAGATGGCATATTACATGCCATACTTATTTTATTTTGTTATTAATCATGACACGTTTAGTATTAAAGGTTTGCCATCCCTGCTGTAGAAGCTACATTTAAATCTACAACGGTTTTGGTAGGCGTGGCGTTTGCTATCAGCCAAACCGCTTCTCTGAATCATATTTAAAATATGAACATAAAGAATTTTCTAGTCATTGTTTAACTGTTTGAATACAAAGAATTGATAGACTTCCTTACTTAGCGGGTGGTAAGCCGGTAGCTAAGCAACGAGCCGCGAAATATTTGTTTTAGTTCTCGGTTTTTAGAGTTGAAAATCCTTCCTAGATTGATTTATAATAATATACAAACATTAATACCAGACCTGTATTAAACACTGCCTATTAATGAGAACTGGTCTCGTACTACTGAGAGGGTTTAAGCTTTAGTCCATCACGCTGGCCTCGTACGGGCTGATAGAGATTACTTCCCTTCGAAATTCTTATGGAGGATTCTTAGGTATATAGGCTTCCTCACGAGGTTTTCGTTCACCCTTAAATCGATACACACATCATTGCGAAAAGACAGAGGTGTGCACCTGGGGTTTTGAATCGTCGCCTCGCCAGTCCTCTACTAGGCTATCGTAAATCCGTCCATGAAAATCATTAATTTGATTAGAAATCACATAAAAAAATTAGTTATTGCATCATAAAAACTATTATTATTGTTATACATTCGCATATACATAAGAAATCATACTTATTGCATTATACTATTATATCACATACTATATGTACATTATATACACAGATATCTAAAGATGAGATTTCAAGCTACAATTTACCATCTTAACAAACCTTTGACCTACTTCAGTCATACCTTACATAACCCACAACAGAATACTAGATTACAGTTATTTTGTTATCTGTGCAACAACGCGTGACGACCCGTTAGCACCACAATAACCACTAAATAAAAATGAACCTATTTCAACACAAGCTATATTAAATGTTATAGTAAGTAGTTGAGTGTGGAACGGTCTGCCAAGACGAATGTCCGCAGGTTCAAATCTCAAGGGCACACACCTCTGACTTTTCTAAAAAATCATGTGTGTATTCTTTGTGAATTTATCGTTCGCTTTAACGGTGAAGGAAAACATCGTGAGGAAACCTGCACATCAAATGCAATTCAATGCAATCCGCACTAGGCCAGCGTGGTGGACTAAGGCTTAATCCCTCTCAGTAGTAGAGGAGGCCCGTGGTAGAGCCAGGATAGCGACCACCGTATGAGATGTGACGTCCGCCATAGCCCTCGTAAGTGGATTGCGTTTCTGGATTAGTTGGTGTATAATAGCATTTTTTATATACGAGATAGATAAAGTGATCCCACTGCGTCTGATGGTAAGTGGGGTCCAATAGAATGTTGACTGACGAGAGCTGATTATCCCTTGGCAGTCGACACAATTATGCCGATATAATATTATTATTTACTGGAGAAGGATAAATATCATGCCTATCGCCATTTCTCTAACCACTTCTATCTAAAGTCCTTCTAGATGGGTATTAGTTTTTATTTGCCGTCAAGGAGTAGTCTGGAAGCGCGGTTGTATCAAGGATATAAGTAAGCACTGAATATAATTAAGTGTTTAAATAAATATCTCCCGCATTTATTTTAATCAAAAACTCTAGACATTTTTCCTATTGCTTAAAGACAGAAATGGTGTTTAAGATTAAGAAAATTCTCTTATAATGCAGTAAAAAAAATAAAAATACAAGCAAACACAAAACTTTACATTAGTTAACCAAAACAATACCCATGAATAATAAAACCATTTCTACCCATCGATGTTGTGTTAATCTTGCGCAGGCGCATGACGAAATCGTATCCGCCTATGCTAATATATTCACGACGGCTTTCTTATGACGTGAGCAGACAAATACAGACCGACAATGAGATCGGAAGCGTATCGGTAAGAGATGATGATGTGCGCATATTTATAGACATATTTGTGATTTTACCTACTTTTAAATAATGAGAGGGTGTAATTTATAATTTAACAGAGCCTTAATATAAACAAGCACATTTGCCTACAACATGATTGTCAGTTAATTTGACTTTTATCATAATGTGGGGCCTCATGTGGGAAACTATTATTCCGATTGTTAAAATTATATCACAAATAAAAAGGTCTACATTACCAATAAGTGCTCTCATGATTTTCTGTATGAACGCCAATTCACGTATAGTATAGTGCAGTGATCTTTGCCAAGTCGATAAAAAGCAAATGTTTGGCGCCAAAAAATAACAGCTCTACATTTATTTTTGAAAAATACTCGTACTTATAAATGAATACCGCCTTTTTAAATCAAATTATATCAAACATCAAACTAAGTTTAGTACTCCACGCCTAGAAATACCTAGTCTTCACACGCTACTTTCGACATGAGCGACGAGTTACATAAGCTATGTCAAAGCACGGATCTGGCAAGTGGGACGATGACGCGGTTGTTTGCACGCTGCATCGGTTGCAAGTGTATTGATTTGGTATCAGATAACCTCCTTTTGAAGTAACAGTGCTGGAATGGTAGAACTATAGATGGCTGATCATCTATAAAAACGTCGGTCGGTTTAGATCGGTGTTTGTTAGAAATCTGGAAAAAGATTCTACCGCGTTAAAAAGTCGGAATGTTTTTTTGTTTGTTCGGACATGAAATTAATGTAAACTTTTTTGACTCTATTATAACATTTAGCATCGTATCCAATAATTGTATTTATACACCAAGCAAGGTCAAAGGGTACCGTGATGTCATCAGAAGAATTCATGTTCCATTGTCTCTTTAGAGTACAATGACCAAAATGATATTAAGAACGCCCAGTCTATCTTGCATCGAACATTCTAGACCGTCTTTCTTCGCCCCAGATTCCTCACCTCCATTCGAACCAGGAAACTGTAATCTTACATTTTTTTTTCAATTGCATTCAATGCATTTTATCGATCTAGATTTATTTAGAGCGGCGTTTGTCAATAATCCTCTGCACATACCGTCCAGTGAGTGGCGTGAGCGGTGATGCAAGTCAATTGTTACATCACACACATCTACAATGACAAGGGTCTGCAGCATGATATACGGAAGAGTGGTGGTGTATTTTTTGTTTGGTAATATTTTTACATCGACATTGCACCTGATATGAGCCAACTGGTGTCCATTTATGTCGACTGATGAGATATATCCGATCGCTAATCGACATAATTATGCCAGCCTGTATGAACCGGATAAACACGATCTAATTCTGGAACGTGACAAACTAATTTTTAGTAAATATACAGCAGACGGTACAATGCAGTCCACGTATAATGGCGATTAACGAAAAATATTCCCAGTGACAAAAAAGTATTATATTCAAATGATCAACTCAGTAGTTTTGAAATAATATTTAAAATTTCAAAAGGTTATTTACTCGAATGTATATATTCTTTAGTACATTTTGTTAAAGTATTGCCAAATATGCGACTCCATAAATTGCATAATGCCTTTTAGGATTTATTTTTGATGATTCTTGGTGGTGTTATCGTCAAAGTGTCAACTTATTTCTTCTTAATGTTGCCGTTAATAATAAACTATTATTGCTTTAACTTTTAACTATACACGACATTAATCAGCGTTTCAACTAATCATTAGATTATGTTTAGGTTATTTACTGAATACAAAGAAATATCTACTATTCATGTTTATTCAAATCCAAGATATTCATAGCTGTATGTTTTATTTCCGCTATTTATATATTCGCTTTCTTCAATATATTTCTAATATAACATATTATTTTTTATTGCTTTGTATGACGAGACGAACTGGCTTTTCGCCTGACGTGCTATACGACCGCCCAACAACATTAGAAACACCATCCAACAACTTAAATTACAAAGTATTGTTTGGTATTCCATTGCGCTTTTCCCTAAGACATGAGATGTTAAGTCTTATTATGTCCAGTAGTTACACTGTTCTACCTGGAGTATAATTCTACAAATAGTTACTTATTTTATTGCTTCAAAATAATATCATAGCGATCGCAATCTATAATCAAATCTTGACCCCATCATTGCTTGCTCATTCACCGCAGCTTTGCGATAGGTAATGAGGATTAAATTGATTTCCATGATGGTTTTCGTCACGATTGCTGGGGAATTTACAAAACTGTTGCTAAACGTAACAAATACTAGGTTTTGCCGCAAAAATTTATTAATACGTTTACCTTTTAGAGCATTTCAACCTTATTAATGTTGAAGTGTGGGAAACTGCTAGTATTTTATTTAAAACAGATTATATAATGTGAAACTAGAGATCCCCAGTTTGATTCTCGAACATTCAGTACCTTTTTTTTATCATTTGTGATCGAAACTCATAGTTCCTGATGATCATAACACAAATTTTATCTTAATGTGAATTGAGAATTATTAATGTTTCATTTCCTGTTTATTTCTTTGATACTACAGTCATCATTATGCACTTCCAATTGGCTTTGATCTAAATAAAACCAAGATTATGAAATAACGAAATATAAAGTATAAATCCCTTTCTCCTTACAAATATGGTTCGTACAGGCTTGGTATCCGCATTTTGTAAACGTCCAGCAAGTTGCCCTTTTTAGTTTTATATTTTTAAAATAAATTTATAGCAAACTTTATGAGTAGAGCAGTCGTCAGGGAGGGAAGGTGCTAAATTAGTTTCATGATATTCTTAATATGTAAAGTAATGTAGAAACTTATATATGTAACTTATATATGTTACTGGTAGGTCTCCAATATGTGAGAGTCCACTTGGGTAGATACCACCGTAATGTATATCTCTGCCGCCATGCAGCAGTTTGTAGTCACTATATGATCAAGTTTGAAACCATTGTAGCTGGTGTAACTACTGGATATAACAAGACTTAACATCTCATATCTCAGGATGGCGAGAGCTGTGAAATACCAAATAATATTTTGTAATTCGAGGGTTTAGATGATGTTTCTACTGCTTATAGGTGGTCGTATCGCTTACCATCAGGCAAACGGCAAGCTCATCTCGTCATTCAAAGCAATAATAAAACGCACACTTTATTTTATGTTATATCTATCATATTCGTAACTCTTAATGGTCCAACCCTGGTAGATGCGCTAAATTTTCCAGCCCACCATACTTTGAAATGCCTGGAAAATCACAAAAAATACTTTATAAGGTCACATTCGGGACTACAATAGATTCGATGCAACTGTATCTTGGAAACGTAGTATAATATTGGGACTTGTAGACCATCGTCCGGAGGTATCTCTTATTTTATATACTACTATTATACTAGCTTTTGCTCGCAGTTTCGTCCGCGTGAAGGAGTTTTCCAATATATTTTTTTTTCCGACTGACTTGATATGTATCGTTATATTATGAACAAATTACACAAAATCATTATAAAATGTAGCCTACGTGTTATTCTTATAACCAATATTAATGTAAAATTTAATCCAAATCCGTTCAGTTTTCTAGTGAAAGAGCAACAAACATATATCCATACATCCATCCTTACAAACTTTCTCATTTATATTAGTAGGATTATCCTACTAACGTGTTATATGGTAACATCCAAGGTTTGGGCTTGATCAACCAGATCAATATGTTCGGTCCGAGGGTCCTCAGTTATGTGCAATGTAAGAAATCACGTTAGACAACTTTCTCCCAGTTTTGACAAGGTCACGGGTGAAAGCGGCAGCGGTCAGCGACGACACCTGCGAATCTTGTTTTGTAATAGTATTTACTATTTATATTTACTCAATGACGAGACGAGCATCTTGCTTGATGTTGCCTCCGAATAGGCAAAAGTAAAAGTATAATCTTACATTATTATTATGAACTGGTAAGTATGAAAAATTGTTCGAAGTCCATAGCAGCACATGAAGTGAATTTTGTTTTTCTTTGTGTGAAGTAAAGTAAATATTTTTTATTTTATTTTTGAAGATTTTTTTGGTACGTACACAAAAGTGTATATTATATGATTCAAGTTTTAAATTTGTTTAGTTACATTTGTAGCTGACTGTACAATGATTTTGAGCAAGGCGGTGAGTAAATAAGAAGGTATTGTATAGCTGCTAAATTACTCATGATATCCATCTAAGTTTTGGTCATGTTAGTCCATCGTATTTTTGCCCTATAACTGTGGCTAATTATAAACAGGGTTAAATATTTTTTTTACTCTATAACTGATGACGAAGAGTATAATTTAGAGCGAAGGTGTTTTTAAAATTAAACTCGGTTCGTTAAGTAATTTCAAAAGTCAAGCTAAGCAATAATAATACCCACATCCTAGAAGCTTCGACATTAAGACTGGGTCAACGCTTTGAGTTTGTGTAACAAAATGCTATTACAATATTAAGATAAATATTTTTAATGTGCGATAAAATTATTAGGTTAATAGCGTTATTAATTTTATATCTTTAAGAAATTCATTTAAATATAATAAATATTTGTTTTGTTCGAAGCGTCCCACGCGGTTGACTATGTGGTAATATCAAATACAAAAGACCATATTTTGCGACTTTTACCAAAGCAAATTACGAAATAAGTAGGTCATAATGGCAGATGGTGTCTAACGCGTGACTGCGAAACAGTCTGCATGGTTCTAAAACCTCATTATCATCATCATCAGCCCGGTGCAGTCCACTGGACATAGGCCTCACCCAAGGTACGCCACAAAGCCCGGTCTGCTGGTTTATGGATCTCGGTCGTATTATTTATACATCACAGAAATTCCTTGCTTCCTGAATTATTTATTGAGCATTTGCAATTCACAGTTAGAATCAGGCGTTATTAACATTCTAGTTATAATAAATGCTATGTTTACAGCACGGTCACATCCTGCAGGACCGAGCGTGGGCAATGCTTATTTTAATAAAGGCTTAAATATTACAAGTTTTTTTTTAATTTTAATAAGGGTTTAAATATTTCAAGTTTTTTAATACGTGCACGGCAACTTGATGGTAAGTGGAGTGAGGTCCAATTGAATGTCGACTGACGAGAGATGATTGTCCATCGACAGTCGACACAATTATGCCGGCCTTTTGGAACTGGATATACACAGGCTGATCCCGGAACGCGACACACTTACGTGAGCCACTCTTGCGGGTTTTAATACCTTGTGTAAGGTGGTCGCTATCCAGGCGGTTATAAAATATATCCTACCACCAGATAATTAAGTAGGATTCATGTTAAATCATATGCACCTAATGTTACATTAGATAATTAACTTGCACGACACGTCGTCCTTGACAGGTCGTTTGAGCGTCATTAATCAACGTAATGTAGTTTGTAAGTTCAACCGCCGATGTTCGGGGTCAGCGCATTAGCCGCCATGTTGTGACAAATTGGCGCGAAAACTATAGCGTGTTGAAAGAAAAGGCATTAAAATTGATTTTTTGTTTGAATTTTTTTTTTCAAATGCTGCAATAGATTGTCATTTACATATTTTATACCGCCACTCTAGATTAATCCCCAAGGGGGTAAAAAAAGGTGCAACTGCCGCACCCACTTTTCGTGGTGCGTATTACATCACATGATGTGATAGAGGACAAACCTATCGCTATATCGGGCACAAATCCAGATTTCGGGCTGATACTGAGTAGAAAGAACCCAATATCATTGCTCGACTCGAGATTACAGCGCTGCCGTATCATCTCAACTCCATCGAAGCAGTCAACCTACCAAAAAGTTGACAGAAACTACATGAATCTCAAGGTTAAATGTACAATGTCGGGTTTGTAGAACGAACTAACTCGACATGAACAAAGAATTATCTCTGCCCGAAACCGTAATAATTCCCTTTCTTTGAAAAAATTGTACAATAAAAAAATACCTAAACAAATTTCGAATATAAAAAGTATCAATTTACATTAATAAGTTATGGTTTTCCAAAATCAATTAGTTTATAATAGAAGTGGATATTTCTAAACGTTTACGTTATGCTTTTGAATTTTATTGCACTGCATTAGGCGAAGCAATTACGAGGTCACACGTAGGCTTTCGCGCATAATTCGTAATGAAAAGCATTATTTACCAGATAATATGTTTTTGACCGCTTCTTTACGAAATAACTGCGTATTTCTAGCAATGAGAGTGTCTTCGGAGGTCGTGTTTACAGGTGGCAACAGAAACCTATTATTGAAATCGATGTCAGTCATGATTTGATTATGCTTTCTATCAGTGAAGGATGAAATTTTCCGAAAAGGAACCCGATAGGATAGAAGGTGATTTCAATTTTCTGTTATACAAAAAAATATTTAGCCAATGGTGTTGTATACACCTGTAATCATTTGTCACCTACAATAAGTACCTTATATTGTGGATCCTTCATTTGTATTTTTCTGTGATAAATCGTTGGTGTGTCTATTATTAAATAAATAAATAAATATGACTTATAGTTATTAATAATATGCATAAATGCGGTCTACAAATCGTTGTAATGATAGCTAGATATTATATAAATTACGAAAGGGAAGACGGCAGGAATCGGGTTATATGGACCCTTCTACACTGATGCTCCTAATGCAATCTAACCTTACAGCGAGGTGAGAGTATGCAATTCAACAATATTTATTAAGGCAGTGTCCGTAGGTGCATTAAATGTATTTTTAGACGCTATCTATTCGAAATTTATATAACATAATAAATATGAAACATCATATTTCTATACTATTTTAGCGTTTTTTGGTTGTTTAATTTTTTTAAGTGGATTTGGTTTTATTAATTTCATAACGAAAATGCCGATGATGCCGTGCATCTCCTCCTTAAGTTTGAATTGATTTAAATTAATTTCAACCAACACTTTTAGATAGACAATTTTATAAGGAACCTTTTGGTAGTTCCAATTTTGAAAAAAAGAACTAAAATTGTTTTTTTTTAATTATTCGTAAATCTTTGCATTATCCCACCATAACTCGTACGCCGTAAACGTATAGCACCAATGCTCAAGGCCGTTTGCTTGAAGGATGGCCTGAATCACTGGTACACATAAACTGTTATATATAAATCACGATTGCATTGATAAATAGCACATTATAATTGGAGTTATTGAAGCAAGTAAATATACACACGACGATGTTGTAAAAAGGTACGCTTCTAAAGTCACCAAACTCAGCTGAAAAAAGCAACGGCGTATACTACAATATGCTGTAATAAGGTATAGAAAATAGTCTACCTGCGATTTGTCGCTGCATTTGGAATTTTACCTTAATTATTACCATACTGACCTTTCTTACTAGGTTATTTTTTGCAACTAGCATTAGTTTCAATTAATTTACGCTTACTTTGATTGACAGATTGCTTTTTAAATGGTGGAATATTTCTGAAATGAGAACGAATTAAATAAATTAAATATTGAGCAAAATTATTTAGAAATAAAACTGCACAATAAACTGACTGATATGGTCTTTATCTGAAGTATACTTTTACGAAATTATCCGGCCTCACTTGCAACTTCTATAAGCCAGGATCTACAGCGGCACGCATTTTACAAGAAACACTTCAAGTTTCTGCAAGCAGAATATCAATCTCGGCGACTCTTGGAGATAAGTAGCACTAATCCATAATAAAATTAATCAAATAAAAGGATAGGGAGGAGTTGGATTTTTTTCCACTTCCCTCCATAGCTAAGGAGACAAAAATATAAACTAAAAAAAACTTTATGAGATATAATAGATGCCTTTTGAAAAAACCTTTGTTCTATCTCATAATTTAAACCTCGCAATTTTATCCCTACCCACATCAAAAATCGTTCTGGCCTCTGACTACTGATGAGAAACGTTGCGTACTTCAACATGGAATGCTACGCGATCATGTTTAACATTACGTGGTAGATAGTGGACATAATAACTCAATCTATATCCTATTACATGTAACTAGCTCATAGTTTGCATAACTGAAGGAGGAAGGAACATAAGGCTATTAATAGAGACTACTTCGAGAATTTACCAGAAAGATCTTTGGTACGCACCTAAATATAGTTTTTCTTGTTTTCAAAAGGAATGATAATGCCTAGTTTTCTCGTGGCAGAAAAAAAAATAAATCCTAAAGCATCTAGACCGAGTCTCGCACGCGAAACTAATTACATACTCTTTTAAAAACAAAATATAGTAGTTTCGCAGCCTCTGCTGCAACTTCACCAATAAACCTATTAAATATAAATTAAAGTATAAAATTAAAAAATCAATGGTGTGCCAAGTACCATCACAATTGTTTGACGTAACAAAATATCTTCAGTTGAGTAACGCTGCGGTAACTTGCGACATCGCACCATTCTCTTGTATTAACAAACCATATTCCATATTAGAAAGTGTTAAAATTATTAAAATATCATACATTCCATACCAGATTATAGTCGATTATGAGGTTATTAGATTGCGATGATCGATTTGATTTTATTGAGTTTTCATCATGCTCGATCATTTGGGTAAAATTTTATTGCAATCGTTCAATTAACTTTTAGTTTATTTATTTCGACAAATTCTTGCGGTTCGAATAGGTTTACATATTTTGGTCAGTGTTATTCACGATATTATAGATCGTGAGATTTATCAATTCAAAATGGCGTTCGCTTATTACGTGGACTTATGCCTACTAGGAAAGTAATGACTGCCCCGGTGGCGTAGTTGTATTGCATGTCCGGTACAATAGCGCTCTGAGGTCCTGGGTTCGAATCCCGGGCAAAGTGATATTTGGGTTTTTTCTGCTCAGTATCAGCCCAGAGTCTGCAATTTGTGCCCGATATGGCGATAAGCTCACCCCCTATCACATCATGGGACGGAACATACTTGGCAAAATGTGGGTGCCCTAGTTACGCCTCTGCATACCCCTTCGGGGATAAATGCGTGATGTTATGTATGTAATTAAACGAAAAAATATGTTTCCGGTAGTTAAAAAAAGATCGTGCCGGTTTATCTTAATAGTGTCAAATAGGTAACAGCCTCAAGTACTATTAATACATGGATTTATAACCCACGTATCTAGTCCTTTTTGAATATTTTCACCACTGCCGTGCCCAAGTATGCTGTTATAATATAACACTCCGTTTGACATAGTATTTATAATGCAATTACTTTGTGCAGGAAGCACGATTGTTGGATATAAAGAGTGAATTAACAGCGAAATTGCTGGAGAAAGTAAACTCTATGCGAAGTTGGCAACAACTTTAAACTATTCGCATAAATACAATAATTCTTGACACTTGACAAGGAATTCCCAGCTATGTGATGCCCTTTATGGCCATCTGAAAGAAAGTGATGCGGTCTTTCGCAGTAGTCTTTATAATTTAGGCAAATAGAGAAATATATAACGTTTATTGTCGAATTTCAGACCTACCTGATCACATGGAAGACCGCCATAGGTTTGTTGTAGACTCAAATTGAGTAAAAGATTTTAGTTTCAGTTGTATTTAAACAAATTATGTTACTTAACAAATTTAATAACTTACAAGTAGCAGTCCGACTGATGAGTGATATGAATTTAATTATTAGATACACATGTACTACATACATTTTAGATTGTTTTTTTTTTAACCAGCTAATGTCACATACCATTGCGCCAAGTCATAAAAAATAATACATCAAAGGACCCTTTAAAAGTTAATACTCGTTACTTCTAATGGTCCGAAATTTAAATTAAGTGCGAAAGGATAACATATTAATCACTCATGCTATAAATCTATTATTATAGCGTGACGGCGTATATAAGACGTTATAACAAACATTAGAGCACGCTTTCTTTGTAGTTCTGTTAAGGTGTTGTATCTCAGGGTTATAATTTTTTTTTATGGTAGTATTTGTAACTATTTTTCTGTCATTTCGGGTTGTAATTGTTTTTAAGTATGAATGTTTCAGGAAGTCTACAAATCTGAGGTGATTGAATTTTTTTAAAAACCTCAGATTAATTACCTCAATATTGTTTCCCTAATAATGACCGTCACGACTGCGACCATTACTGACTTCAGAAAATCGACGTAGAGTAACAGCTCGGGCAAAGCAGCAGTTGAGGGAAGCTAAAAATATTAATACTTCTCCATTATTCTCACAAAAGAGCCCTAAGAACTGGAATTACTGGTGGTAATACATAACCATATATATAGCGAAATTTCTTCTTACATGACACCCCTATAAGAAACTGCTGCAAGTAATAATAAAAATGAGAATTTAGATTGTGTTCTTAATAGACATTACAGGAGTTTCACA
Source organism: Manduca sexta (assembly GCF_014839805.1). Taxonomy (NCBI): domain Eukaryota; kingdom Metazoa; phylum Arthropoda; class Insecta; order Lepidoptera; family Sphingidae; genus Manduca; species Manduca sexta. The sequence continues at coordinate 14,426,122 of NC_051137.1, read as the reverse complement.
CTCATTTTTTGTATATTATTGTAGGAACTAGGAACCATGCAACTATTCCTACTTCGGCTTTAGCAGACTTAATTTAAAATAATGATCCAGGGTGATAAGCTCAGTTCAGTTCTACAAAGCTCTTTGTAATTTAAAGTTTGGGTGGTATTACTAGACTGTTCTTCTATAAAAAAAAGCGGCGATAGCCTTGTAGGTTGTGGAACGAACTCCCGAGACGAATGTCCGCAGGTTCAAAACCCAAGGGCACACACCTATGACTTTTCTAAAAATCATGTGTGTATTCTTTGCGAATTATCGCTTGCTTTAACGGTGAAGGAAAACATCGTGAGGAAACCTGCACGCCTGAGAAATTCTCTATAGGAATTTCGAAGGTGTGTGAAGTCTACCAATCCGCAATAGGCCAGCGTGGTGGACTAAAGCCTAATCCTACTCAGTAGTAGAGGAGGCCCGTGCCCAACAATGAGACAATATATAATACAGGGCTGATATTATATTATATACTAGACTGTTCTTGGGCAACTGTGTGACATGTCATTGAACATCAGGCCAATGACTTGCTTGTTCATATTTCAATTCATATTTTGAATAGAATTCCAACTAAAGATCAATTCCAATGAAGCGTGGAATGAAATGTTTTCTGTATAGTTAGTTTCAACAAGTTAGCCAACAAACTAGTCTAGAAATACCTTTATGACTATTAAACTAAATGCTATTTCAAAGGCGGACGCGGGCGTGCCATGGCCAGTTCGCGGAAAGCGTTGGCGAGGTATTTCCAATTCACTCGTATTCATTGCAGGGTATTTGTCAATGTCGTTTGTTCTAAAAATTAACCTCTAATGGTTGGTGATGTAACATGTCCCCACTCACACTTTTGGTATTAAAGGTTTGAAGCACGTAAAGCTGTTGGTCCTGCGCATCATCTCTCTCCGGTCATGTTGGATTGCCGTCTCACTAAACTATGAGTGTGAAGTAACACAGTGCACCAGTGTATTGTTCACACACTTATGCACTATATTTTCTGCGTACCTGGTTGATCTCCTTTGAGATTGACTGCCGTTACCGAAATTCACATAGAAGGATACATTATTGTGTTCTTAATCTCAAAGAAGCACGGTGTAAAATTTTTGATATCGCTTAAAGTTTTATCTTAAAGTTCTAAAGGTTGCCCACTTTTGGATATTGAAAAGTTTTAATGCTAGTCTATGTCACATTACACTACATCACGCACTCAAAGTTTTCATCCCACACTAAATTTTATCGGAAGATATAAGCTATTTTTTATCCTACAACATCTAGGCACTTGACTAAGTCCCAGAATCGAATCCTTGGTCTCTGTTCTTACTGACTCCTCACCCAATACGCCACGGAGGCTGTTACATAAATAATTCATAATATCTACCATAAACAACTTCTGATGGTGTCTAGTCAACTTTTCCATGGATTTCTACGTATTATGTCATAGAGAAAATACTTTAAAATTTAAATTTTACCGATATTATAATTTTATTACGAACATTATGTTAAATTTATAATTAATATGATAAATATATTTATAATTAATTCACGGATGCCGAATACAATGTAAAAAAAATGTTAATATGCTTGTAATCAGATTCTTTAATATGATATGTTTTAACTATTCTAATTAGCTAAGGAGGAAGTCATACAGCCAATGTCGAATGATTAAAATAATTCCTGCTTGCAATCCATTGAGGAATGCTTCACGAATTCTCCAAGTTGAATAACTTGATAAGATCTCGTCACAGTATTGTGTTTAACACGGGCCTCGTTCAATTCTATCACAGATCGATTCAGGCAACGCAAGAAACATTTTCTCAGTATTTGTTTTTTGAGTTCGAGCGATTGTTTGTTACCATAATGCGTTTACGTAAAGTGATGTAATGTATGTTTCACGTACCTCCCTTGATTTTAAGTGCTGGTTTAGGAGGAAAATAATAACTATGTTTATTTTCCTATTTTTTTTTCTTTTCCTGATAATTGAGTTTTGGGACTGGCAGAAAATCACATTGACCGTCGATGATTAATTTTGTATTGTTTGAGATGATTATCAAATGTACAATTTATACATTAATCGTTTCCTATTCTATGTACAACAAAAACAAATCAATATACAAAGTTGTTTGTAAACATTAAGAGAACTAGCTGACCCGACAGACGTCTTAACTATGAATTTGCAGTGCGCATTCTGTCAATCGCTGACAGTTATTTCATACAATTGACAGTTATGTACAATGACATTTTACAAATTCAATAAAAACATCACAACAGTCATTTAATAAAAACATCTTAGGTTATATAAAATTAATATTTTCGTTAAGTTTTCTTAAATTTTCTAATTTTTCGCGCATTTTTTTGAATTTTTTCTGTCATAAGAACCTTCTTCTGACGATAACAAACACAACAACAAAAAATAGTGAAATCGGTCCAGCCGTTCACGCGTGATGGCGTGACCAAGGGAAATAGGGATACATTTTTATATATATAGATTACATAACAAAAAACACAAACCACTTGGAAGAACTTTAATAATTCATTTTGAACAAATATTACCCATAGATACACAGTTAATACACATAACAATCTTTACGCTAACTTCTAGTTTTATGAAAATCACAAACACATCATCTAAATTAACTAATTCACAAAGGATTCTTATCAATTCATTTTGGCTTCGCCTAAACTACACGATTATATACAAAGAAATAACAAATTTACACGTTTCTAATGATAATTATGCCTTAACGTTTGGTATTTATCGCCTCCGAGTCTTCAAAATAACATTCGATGTATACGTTAGCCCTAAGTGTAAAAAAAATATGTCACTGCACCAGTAATGAACAATAAAAAAGTTTTTAATTAATCCCTACATCCTTTCAATTATCGTATCGTTCATTCCTTAAACCATGTCAATTTAAATTAATTATGCATCGCAAATGGCGAAATTAATACTATTTGAAGTTCTTTGGTACAGTTACAACACCGGTGGAATGATGCCCTTTTAATATGCGACGGGAATGTCGAAACTCGACTCGCATAATGAGAACTTTTGACTTAATTTCGTCGTTAAATGCAGGCACAAATTATGTTTACTATGATTTTCAATATGTAGATTCCTAAATATTTCTATAGATAACTATAGAATTACATTTTATTCATATGAGATCAAATACCTTTCCATTTGTTTCCGAGGCATTGATTGAAATTATAAATGATTTATGTCTTTTATCATACATTTCCTTTCAATAACATCACCTTAATCTAATTAAACATACATAAAAAAAAATTGAGATTACCTTTACTCTTAAGAAAAAAATAGGAACTAAACACAGTAACAGTGACTGGAAATGCGTAATACCCAAACCCTAAACTTATCTAACACAGATCGAAGTCACCTAAGTACAGTACATAGATTTAACTCGATAAAAGACCTAACTACGGCGTTTTTTCGATATACGAACGAAAAACGCCCTCATTGTACCCTAAGTTACATAAAAAATTAAATATGAAACATTTACCTTTTGCATTTTTTCCTTTTACAAAACTAAATGCAGAAGGTCACAGTGCTAATGTTTTACAAAATTCTACAATAATGACTAGAACATTTAGACTAAATACCCAATTTTCTATACAGACACTAGCTAGAAATCTCCAAGTTGTTCACGCGTTTTTACGTCGCGGCTGAAACAACGCGGCGTCTAAATTCGTGTGTGGAGTTGATCCCTAATGGGCAAAGTTTAAATGGATTTGTATACTGGAATTACGATAAATCACTGAAATATGAAATAAGTTACACGCTTTCTCCACTTAGCCATTCATTTCTGATATTGAATACCATATGTTCCTTATTTTACCAACCGAAAACAGCAGGCGAAGGAAAAGCAGAAAAGCCTTCATAGAGTTCAGACTCTGATGAACCTTGTAATTTACATTATTTTAAATAATTATTGATAACTTTGCAAACGTAAGATTATATTTTCTATAAGCTTTGCTAATACAATAATTCACTATTCCGTACAATTATTTCATGATATGAAGTTAGACGTATACCATCTTGTACTATGTTTCAGTCGACATTTTTTATTACAAGTAAAACTAAAATCTCACTCACAATGAGTTACTAAAACCAATTAGCATTATAATTCTATTGTATCTGCAAAAACTAATTGAAGGCAGTTATTGCTAAACACATAAAAACTATTTTTATTATCTTAGAAGATATAATAATGAAAAGATTCCCATTGCTTTTACCGTTGCTTGCGCAAATTAAATATATATATTTTTTTTACAATTCAAATTACATAACATTCAAAATACCATAATATTTTGGCACTTTTGCAAATCATACATTTACTGACCAATAAGCGCAATGACTATTACAATAAATATACTTTAAAATAATAATATTATGCAATATATTTGTTCGCAGTCAATGAGGTATTTTGAGAGCACATCAAACATGGCGTCCCTCATTGCACGTCAACGTTAAGTAAAAACGACCAAATGTGGTATATCATTAATACTGATCGCTCTTGTTCAGAAGTTAAATAAATTTGTTATCTCTCAATGCTACTTGCATTGGCGTAGCTATAGATTTTCTCTAAGGTAGGGCAGGTAGGGCGAGTAAAATAGGTCGCCTAATTCAACGCAAGGCCTGCATCACGTGAGGTCCCTGTAAGTCTAAGACTTCCTCTGACAGACACTGCCTTGCCCCCCCCCCCCTACCTAGCTACACTCATAACTGCCTGTAATCCTTAACCTTTTTTTTAACGTAATATCAGTGTCGGGGACACTTGTTAGTCCACGCATAAGTCGCTGTTTCTGTGCTAAAATTATTTAAGACTTAAGATAAATAAAGTACATGTTAAATACATAACATTTTGTTGAGTCAGTCATTGCCGTTTTATAAGTATAATAAAACAATAATAATGTAATAAGGCTTCGTGCACAGAGGGGCTATAAAACGCAGCGGTAGTTTTGACCCGTTATTATAACTAAGTTATTGATGTGGTAACTTCAGTCATAATACAACCCACTAGATGATATAAAATTTGGCACTAGACTGGTCTGATAGGGCTAGACTGGACAATAACCATTTCTCACAGTTAGAATACTTAATATGATGATATCTTCTAAATACCAATTAGGTTAAAGGTATGATATCTTTAATAATGATGTCTTTTAAAATACAGAATCCGTCTTGTTTTCCTATTGGAAAACTTGATGATTCGACGGATATAATATAAAGACATGCCAACTTCTAGAATAGATTTTTTTACTACTAAAATCATCCAATCATAGCTTTCTAAAAACCGCCGCGTTTTACACACTCCATACACACAAGCCCGAATACAATTCACACATACAGGTCAATCTCATCAAAATTGGTGGATTTCAAAACGAAATTTCGCAGCAACGGAAAGTCAGCACTGTATATTTCTATATATTATTAATCTATTTGGAAATTAGAAAGGGATGAGATACGTAGTTGCGTTAGGCACGTGTTGAAATAAAGCGTCATTTCATGAAACGACTTCGCCGATTGTGATTATTAAATGGAAGAGAACGGAATAATGCAGTAATTATTCAAACAATTGCATATTTAAGTGAAGATATTGTTTATTGGTCCGCGACTCTCGTGGTAGAGCGGTGTGGGTTTGAAGCCTCGGTAGCGTAGTTATGATAACTTGGTATAAGTGCTGTGATGTTTCGGGTTTGATCTCCGGGTCGGGTAAAATGGTATTGTTTTTCCTGCTTAGTATTAGCCTAGAGTCTAAAATAGTGGCCGTTAAATGCCAATAATTAAAACCTAATATGACTGACGAAATGTGGTTTTAGTACATCTCTGCTTACTCCTGTAAAGGTAAAGTGACGTGATGCTATGAAATAGGTTGAATGCAATTTGAACAGTAAACTATCAAATATTCGAGCTAAAACGTTGTCTGCTATTAAACAATTATTGTAACGCAATACGCTGTAACATTAATGTTTAAGGTACACTTCCGATCCTAGCGTTTAGACGTTTTGGAGACACAGCGACAAAACCGTCACTTTACTATTACGCACTTTACATTGGAAACCGTAAAATACTCTTAGCTAGCATTAGACACTTAAAAAAAATTATAGAATTTTAATATTGCATTAAAAAGGACTTAGGCAGTTACGTTTAATCTTTACACGTATTTTAATTAAATATTAATACATAATTTGTAACTCATGATTTGGGCACAAATTATGGAGTGTAATCTAGATTAAGTACTAACCCTAGCTATATTCATTATGTGTTTTCATTACTATGTTTGTCTTAAATAATAAAAAAAAGTTCCACGGTGACAGATGGAAGTGACGCGGCGACAAACGCTTAACGCGAGGGTCGGAACTCTACCATTACGTAATAAAATGTCTTGCACGCAAACGCAAATAAGTTTAGGTTTAATAACGTATGGTTTCATCAGTAGTATAATAGTCATCAATCAGTCGATATTACCGTACTGATAGGCTTTGTGCAGCAAAATGCGAACTCACTGCCAATCACTAAGTCATCAATCATCAATTAATATGTATAAAATATTGCTAATTGTCTGTTAGTACCTCTATCGGTGAAGAAATTACATTTCACTAATGAAGATTGCGAAATATTTATTAATTTACGCCTTTCATATGTACTACATTGATAATATACATATGCCGAGAATACATTTGAAACATAATACACATAATAATATATTATTCTTTACTATCTTGGATTAATATAAAAATCTATTTCTTCTGAAACATGATTGTACTGGAAATTTTGCGCCGAAATCCAACGGCAAAATTCGCGGGTACAAGCTGTACACGAAGAAAATTAAGTTTTACATAAGATATTAAAATGACAAGGTAATCTATGTAATTGGTATCTTTCAACAAATAAGCAACAGAGTAATATGTCTGACAAATTAATATATTGCAGCGTTTATTTCGCTTATATACACACGCCATTATTGTAGCCAGTGTAACTAGACATAAGTCTTAACATCTCATGTCTCAGGAAAGCGAGCGCAGTGGAATACCAAACAAATTGTAATTCAGGGTGTTGGATGGTGTTTCTATTGTTTATGGGCGGTCGTATCGCTTACCATCAGGCGAACGGTAAGCTCGTCTCGTCATTCAAAGATATAAAAAAAAATATGTAAACAGTTTATCCGTATAATTTATAACTTGTTTCCATTTCCGCCTTAATTCCGATTACGAGCCTTAAATACTTTTTATTTTGCATTTGTTTATCCTACATTCGATTAATAAGATCACTATTTTTAACTTAACTTGTTTTTATGTTTATTATAACAAGTATGTTACGTATAACATTATAATTATATTAATAAATGTGCTTTTAAAGAGGTAGCTTTTACTGTTACCGCATACATAAAGTGAGTATGCAAATTAAATTTTATGTGAGACTTATTATTGAATATATTATGTAGTCGAGTGTGGGCGGTGCAAGGCCACAGCTCGATATTTTTAAGTACTTTCTCCAGTAATGGACATTTAAAAAAAATTATAATGTAAAAATCACATTGAAAATATCAAAACGTTTTCGCGTTTCATCGCTACGTATTTGTTTTATGTTGCTAATAATAAAATAGGTTTTTTTCATAGGACACAAATTCCAGACTCCAGGCTGATACTAAGAAAAAAACCCAGTATCACTTTGTCCAACTCTGGTCCGGACACAGGACCTCAAAGCCGAGGTCGTACCGCACACAACTACGCCCCGTGGCAGTCTTTTTAAACTATCGATATTACGTCCCTGACAGAACACGGTCAAAGTCCGAACTCATCTCTATTGGTATCTTTAATATATAATTACAATATTTACCGATATCAGCTATACCAATAAGTTATGAAACGTATTAAGATATTTCTCCACTGATGTCACAATCAGTCATCAGTGGGCGGACTCCTCGCTAGCACTATAGCTCTTAAGAAACTATTACTGTCATTCTTTACTGAGATATCATTATTACTACCAAGTTGTTTACACAATAATATATCGATTATAGTAGGTTTAGGAGTGGTAGAGTCAAATCGTTGTTTGTTATAATATGATTGAGCTGGCTGGACCTGGTTCGTCTCTAATATAAAATTGATATATTGTTTGTTGTTGGGCTTCGATTGGTTAGTGAGATTAATGGATACCTACCAAATATCCTTGCCGTCTACCAAGTATATTTCGCTTGCATTAATATCCAGTTTTATTCGATCTAAAACAAATGAAGCCGTTTCAAGAACCAACACTAAAGTTCACAGGATAGAACCAAGCACGTAAAGTCATGTAGTGGAGCCAGGCCTGGCTCAGGGGCGCGGGGCTGGTCACGCGCGGCCCAGCATCGCGGCGACGTCGCCCGCGGACTGCGAGTGGAGCAGGGCGCCGCGCGTCGGCCGAGGCGCCAGCCGTGGCAGCGCCAGCGCCGGTGCAGCGCCCAGTGGACACCCCGTAACGAACTCGTGTCGCGTGGCCTCTGTCGACGTGATGCGACGCTTTGGATCCCACCTGCAAGTAAATTTAAATTTAAAATATCCAACACATACCAACTCGTTAACTGCGAGGAACTTTAACGAATTTCACACTCAAAAACCTATGTCTTTCGGTTTTCAAAATAAGTAATTTGTTAGCGTCAAAACTATGCACTTCGTTCTGATTGGTCCATTTTCGCGATGAATAAAACAAACTGATTGTTTATTGAAAGCGGCAGTTACTAAAGCTCGAAATTCAAATACATTCCAGCATTGTCTTTAAGATTAACAAAAAAAAGAACACAAGAAACCTACTTAAATATCTATACTAAAATATCGATCTAGGCTTCCAGTGATCGGTCTAGAGCTAGATTGGAGGGCATTGACCTCATTATACAACATTATAAATTACGAAACACGTTATAAGATGACGTTTATAGGTTGCGTGTAAGCACTATTATCTAGACGTAACTAGATTATAAGCACTGGCTACAAAACGTTGTTTTGTTTTTTTTTAGTAATTGAGATTTGAAGTGACTGTTAGATTACTGATTTGCGTACCGAATGTAGACCAGATAATAAGATAAGTATCTAGGTATTAAATCGACCTGATTAATCATGTAACGGATATTCCGACTTCAAAAAATAAGGTTCTCAATTAGTGTCTTTGTATTTCCTACTAATATAAATGCGAAAGTTTGTGATGATGGATGTATGTATGTTTGTTCGTCTTACACGAAAAAACTACTGAACGGATTTGAATGAAACTTTACAGTAATATTAGTTATACATCAAAGTAACACATAGGCTACAATTTACAATGATTTTGTGTAATTTGGTTTTAATATAACGATACATATCAACTAACTCGAACCTACTCTTATTGTAAGTACGTACTAAGTTCCCATACCGTTGAAACGTGAAACATATTGCATCTTGTAATATATTTAACATCATAAATTATACCATGTCTTTAGCAACATGAATTGCTTTTTTATGTAATACACGCTTTTCTTAACTGAACAATTAAGATTTATTCAACCAAAAATCATATAAGTCAGAAATAAAAACAGCTAACAATACTGATTACAGATATGATCTAATCGCGTAACATTTAGTATAAACTGTGATTCAATTCTATAATCTTCCGGGTAAAGAACAATAAACGTCTCTGAAGCAATCCAGTGCCCTATTATGAAATGGGCGAGAGAGGCGAAGATTTCTGTGAAAGTGCGACCGGTCACCAGCAGTGGAGCACGGATTTAGGGCGGATCGGAGGGGGTCGTATGCCCGTGCATCAGACTTCTTTCAGTTACAATAATTTATGTTAAAATGGAGAATGCTAATCTTAAAGGTGTGTAGAGCTGGCTTTGAACCAAAATGTCATAAATGCGCTAACCACACCAAGATAAGGTTTATGTCATATATTAATGTTGTGGGACCAAAAGTCCAATTCTAATATTTAAACTTTTATCGTAATCTGTCATTAGAACAATGTGTGTCATTGAAAAATAAATAAAAAATGACACATGTGGTCTTGGTCGCTCTATGCGGGCCGCTTCCAATAAAGCGATCTGGAGAACTTTAAGAGAGGTCCATGTTCAGCAGTGGACATCCTGCGGCTGTTGATGATGATGTAGTCTTGAAATATTAGAGCCACCTAATAACAGCCCGACTACACCCCTGTCTCGATATACATTCAACCGAAATCTAGGTACAGGCTGGCCTACTCCGGCCATCTGGTTTAGTAACTCGACGAGATACTGTTACTCAATACATTTAATATACGTTCGCGGCTAGATCGGAATGGAATGTACCTACCCTGTTAAACTTAGACTAAACTTGTGGAATTGATTATTTTGTAGATGGAATTACTGGGCATTATGAGGCTTAATATCTTATGTTGAAGGATGACGAACGCAGTGGAATGCCACGCAGTAGTTTGTAATTCAACGTCCTGATGTTACTACTGTTTATGGGTTTGTATCGCTCAACAAAAGACGAGCAGCATGCTCGTCTCGTCATTACAGTAAAAAGATGTCTGTGACAGAACAAAGTAGATTTTGATTACATGAACAGGCTTGGTAGATCAGTTTCAGAGTTATAACTTACATTTAAACAACGATAGCGCTTCGTAGCAAATAGTTTTGTCTGCAATAAGTATCTATTTGTCTTCTAAAACAACTGTTTAAAAAATGTAAATTAACTTTTTTAAATAAAAAAACATAATGTAATTTCGATAAACTTCCAGAAATTTCTATATGAATGAAAAAAGCGTGTGGGATCAACCCCTCATTGGAGTAGAATAAGGGCGGCGCATATAGTCTGAATTGATTCTAAATTAAGTACTTGTTCTATTTATTTTTATATATTAGTGTATAGGCGAGCGTACCAATCATCCTAATGGGGTGGTGCAGGGATATAAGAATTAGGTCCGTAATGCTCTTTGGTGAAGGAAAACATCGTAAGGAAACCTGCATAACTGAGAACTTCTTTATAAAAATTTTGAGGTTACTCAGTCTGCCAATCCAAGGCCTAATCCCTCTCGATAGTAGAGGACGCCTGTGCACAGCAGTGGGGTAATATATAAAACAGGACTAATATTATTATAGACAATATATGTAGAGTCTAGACCCATTACTGAGTTATGACCTATCTTATCATTCATACATCATAAATAACATCAATTATTAAGTTATATGAATGTACCTTCACATGGCGTATTTATATTTATCCGGAGCGTTGAGACCATGGAAGGGCCGACCACATCCTGCGCTAATCTACACACTGTCCTTAATATGTGATGTTATATGGTAAATGCCCTCATCACGGACTCATGTAAGAAATATTTTTTTTATTTTATTAGTTTTATGGTGATATCTATTTTTTTTTTCATTCAATCTAATGGCTGTAGATGTGGCACATCTCATGTTAGCTTTATCACATAAATTTGCCGCACTGCATCTAATATATGACATCCACCCATGTAAAAAATGATTCATTATTTTGATATTTTTTTTGATGATTTATCTTAGTTAACCTATAACCTAATTGCGAGAGAGTTGAAACAGCTAACAAGTCGGCTTTTTCACATAAACTTGCCGCACTTCATCCATTATATGTTCAATTTATAACACATTTTTAAATATTTATTCAATGAAAATTTTCAAACTAATTACTAATTATCAATATTAATTTGAGCAATAAGTTAAAATTAAATTTCTAGTTACAGGTTTTCACTTATGAATTGGTAACATAATTGTGCATTGCAATGTATGAGGGTACTCACAAAATGACTACGTAGGTATATTATGTTCACTGTTTTGAAGTAATTCGGGCAGTCAATTGAGCCATTCGCAACATTCGCTATAAACAAATATCTTTAAGTATGCCAGTAAATATATTCATTAAAATATCATATCAAAATAAAAACACAAAGTAAACAGTGCTTGGTGGCAGAAATAGACACAACGTTAGTTTCTAACCAGTCAGACTCTCCAACGCAAAAGTTCATATGTTATCCTGTTTATACGCCATAGTTATTGAAGATAACTGCGCTATTTGTTTAAAATTGACTGTAGAATCTAAATTGTAATACGGTTTATTCAGTTCAGAAAGATGAATCACCAACTTTCAAAACCAATAAATCAGGATGTATATGGGTGCGTTTACCTCACGCGTTAGAACGTGCCAGTGGCCGATGGTGGCTGAAACTGGCCCAAGGCGAACCTACCACTATCACTTTTGCCGTCAGCTCTAGAACATTCGATATGGCTTTCATAAATAACCATTAACCGACGACCTCCGATGCTAAGGGCCAGCGAGACTGGAAAATACGTGAAAGGATAGGACTTGATTTATAAACCGCCTCATGAGAAGATTATTTTAGAAAGGAACGCTCTAATACCGTATTGGGTAATGTAAGGAATAGGTTAGGATTATGTCATCGAGCGTAGAGGACGTAACTAATTAAAACGAACATGCCACTTGGCTGTATGGAATGCGGTACCTTCGCCATTTCCTTTTCAAACGTATAAATAAAAAGAAATGATTTAAAAAGAATTTGGACACAAATTGTAATAATCAGATTTAAACAAAATGAATTTTACTGGTAACCTAATTAACACCTTGAGTCCTTTATAACAAGCATTAACAAGTAACATAAATTGTAATAAGTAATAAAAATAAATCAAATCAAATGTTGAATTATAAATTCCATTAAATAAATATTAGCCCGAAACAGCATCTGCAAGAGGTACTTAATAATTATTGAAAATTATTTAAAAGATTGAGAACTATAAATTTATATACATATTGCAAACAGCTTACGTAACAATTTCAAATATTTTACTAACAACCGACAATTGCTCCAGTTAGGCGACATTTTTGTCATCCTTATAGTGAGTAAGGATGTAATTCGCGGAGTAAATTAAGAAACATCTAGGACGACTAATATAAATAATTACTTAGTATCTACAATTTACATTTAATTACACGTCTGATTACATCGACTTTTTTGGAAACATCTGCCAAGTTTGGGCATAACCTTTAAAAAAATATTTGACATTATTAAAACTTACAGGAAAATATAGTCTATTTTTAAAGTACACAGTGTCGCTTTTTCCAGAAAGACCATGCTCACAAGTGGAGCCGCGAGCAATACCTAGTGTAATAATTCAGTTACCCAAACAAACATCTGATCCAATTCCAGTCAGGCACACCATAAAGAAGATAGCAGCAAGTCACCATAAAAAGATTTACTATCAGACGATATGTAATTAAGAACGTTCCACGTTCTAATGACAAACAGACGATGCGATAACTTTCGTATTACATAAAATCGTGGCACGTATGTAATTAGATGCCCGGTTACTGCATGTCAGTAAGCAATCGGCATAAACGGCAATGCAAATGATCCGATGCTAAGTATGTCGGGTTAGGTACGTCGCACACAAGAAAGACAAGCGCTTATAAAGCTATGTTTAGACTAGCGATTTTTCGCATATATATAGCGCAAGACCTTTCGGATATATGTACATTAGTGACAAAAGTTCTGCGAGCTTTAAAATTTGCATATGTCATCTGTATATGTTTACGCGCATAAAATCGCATGCGAAATATAGCCTGCACTTTTCCTTGGTAAACTAAACCGCACTTAAGATATAAGAGAATAATACTACTTACATCGTAGCAAATAAAAAACTACGCCATTAACAAACTAATTAGGCAACTAATTTGAAATCACGTAAACTCGTTCATTAAGTTTTCTGGAATAATTTGTACGTAAACTGTACATCCAATATAACGTCAACTGACGAAATATCTTATGTCGTATATTAGACTTGTTGCTTATTCTTTTCGCCTAAATCAGATCACCTACAAATATAATATTAATTGCTAAGTAATATAAATAACATGTTCTTTGTCACGTTACTAAAGTTGCTTTTTAAATAAAATATTTTGAACAGGTACCCTTTTGCACTTCGAAATGATACATTATGTTGCATAATTAAATAACATTAAATGCTACGCCTTGCATTTGTCTCAGTATGCGCTGAACTTGGTAACATGTTCGCACTGTGGTACATTTTGATACATGAATTCAATTACATGTGTAGATGCGATCTGAATGCCTTTTGATAATACACTGGTTTATCTGTCAACATCATCATCAGCCGTAGGATGTCCACTGCTAAACATGGGCCTTCTCCAAAGATTTCCAGATCTATACTTTACGTCTATATATAGGTCTATCTATACTTGCGTGTAATCCGCCGCTTTAGATATATAATTAAGCACCTTATACAGTGGATATTTGATATGGAACAGTATATTATTGAATTAAAATTTAATTCATATTTCTACACAAAATTTTTCGAAGAATGTCCTTCAATTTTGGACCATATTTCGCCCAGGCCCTATTTATATAGAGTTTTTCTCAAAATAAATGTAAGTAACTAACTAGTTTTTATTAAATATGGTTACGATTTTTTCTGTCTCATATATATATTTGATAGTACGAATGTATTAAGACAAATAAACATAGACAATTTCGGAACAAAATCCATAAAATATAATTTCGTTATGTACATTTATTTCGAGAAATATTCATAAATTATCCAAAATCTTTTTTTTGTCACTGTTTTTGTACGAAGACTTTTTAAACACCCCAAAAACTGTTAACATTTCTACAATGCCTATAATATAAAAACAAACATGGTTCTAACAATACAAATTGATATAACGATTCTTTCCTGTACATAAAGTGACCGTTTAGCATGTCTGTATGTTTGGCGCGTCTTATTGCATCATCTTTCTTTCACCCAAGATGCAGGTGACGCGGCATTTCGCAGCAATTGTCGGTATAATACATTTAGGAACAGATAATTGATTTGGTATTTGTTAATACGGCGCGGTAAATTATACATAATATGTATTCATTAACTGACTGCCTTGATGGCGTAGTTGTACTGCATGCGCGGTGCGACAGCGCTCTGAGGTCCTGGGCGCGAATCCCGGGTCGGGTAAAGTGATATTTGGGTTTTTCTGCTCAGTATCAGCCCGGAGTCTGGAATTTGTGCCCGATATGGCGATTGGCTCGCCCCCTATCACATCATGGGACGGAACACACTTGGCGAAAAGTGGGTGCCCTGGTTGCGCCTCTGCATACCCCTTCGGGGATAAATGCGTGATGTTGTGTGTGTGTGTGTGTATGTATTCATTAAAGTTGCTATGGTTGAACACGGGACAGTCACCGGGTTTGAATCCCGCGATGTGTTTTATGCCCAATAGCAGCGCGGAGTTTGAAATTATTGCCCTGTATCGCGATAGGTTCGCCCTTACATCAAGGGACAGAACACATAGGCCAAAAAATGGGTGCCCTAGTTACACCTCTACCTAATGCTTCGGGAATAAAGGAGTGATGTTTGTTTATGTTATAATTGAAAAAATAATATTTACTATCCCCTATGAACATCCATATTGCCAAAGATTAAGAACAAGGGTCAGAAGGATGGTATTTGTTAAACATCAAGCCAATTGTTTGAGACAGTTTTTACACTTCAAACTCGACTGAACAGGCGAAGGATAAACATTTCTCATCAGTCAACGCTCTATCTGAACCCCACTCCAACTACCATCCCATACAGTGGGATGATTTTGTTGGGCACGTATAACAAGAAATATCTTATCGTAAAATGCTTATTCCATGCGAATGTCAATAAAAAAAAAACATTCACGTAGATTTGATAACCTCCTTCTTTTTTTGAAGTCGGTTAAAAAGTCATCATGCCTTCTCAAATAACCTATTCATGAATAATGAAAATGAAATTCACCTTATAGACAAAAATAGGACCAGTGTGATTCCACCATCTTGTTCAACAGCTTTTACTTACAAAGCATCTAAATTCAATTCCTATTGCCCTTCCGAAACTTGTCAAATAAGAACTATAATTTACTACAAGATGAAAAAGAGAGGGATAATTTTAAAATAAATTTCCCCCTTATCAGCTGCTTACAACCGGTGAACACTTATCGAATATCAGATGATCATTCGGCTGTGCGGTAAATATTCAACATTTTGAAACGCAATTAACCATACCGCAAGCCATCTCGCGTAAAGCGGGCCACGCACTTTCACCGCGTGCACTCTCGCCTCTGGTAATGCAAATACTTCCGCGGCGCGAATCAGTGAATCGGCTGCAGGTTCGATTCTTGATATAAATTCAATTTGAGTGATTCGAATATATTTTGTGCTTGAGTGGCGTAGTTGTACTGCATGCGCCGTACAGCAGCGCTCTGAGGTCCTGGGTTCGAATCCCGGGTCAGACAAAGTGATATTTGGGCTTTTCTGCTCAGTATCAGCCCGGAGTCTGGAATTTTGTACCCGATGTAGTGATAGGCTCGCCCGCATCACATCCTAGGACAGAGCATATTTGGTGAACAGTGGGTGCCTTGGTTGCACCTCTACATACCCCTTCTATTTATTTCCAATAGATGGTTCAGAAAATAAAATGAACACTCTTAAAGAAAGGAAAGGGTTTCGGATATAGGAGTCAATGTCAATGATAGTAAAGACGTACGCAACACAAAATATATCATTTTCAGCTCGGCAGCGGCATCACCTCAATCGACACGATTTATATTATAGACCAAATATTACCATTGAAGATCATTAACAACAATAAAAAGGTGTTTAATTGACAACAGATTGTGATATACAATGGAAATTATATTAATCGCTGGTAGACCATTCTTCGCTCACAATGGTCGCTTCCCATTCCGGGAGCCGCACTTGACTGCGGCAAAAATGTGTGAACTTGCAGTGAAAGTCACGGTTATATGTTTTTTTACTCCAGTCTTAAAGACGTTAAGCGCGTATGAGACGGATTTGGAGGTCTTAGCATGAGACCTTTCTTCTATTATGTCAGTTAAATGTGCTAGGTAAATGACTAATATCGAAAAAAAATATTTAACTGCTTTTTATTTTATTAATTGAAAATAAATCTAAAATTTCAAATTTCTAACTATAAAATATCGAAATTTCATACAAACTATTACCTCCATGTGCCTTTGGGGATGATTTCCATCATCATCAAATCATGTTTTCATACTTATGTACGTTTAGTATATATATAAGAATATGCGTAGTTTAACAGCAAGTGCTAAGAATTTTATTATGTAGTTGTAATTTATATTGTCAAATATCAAGGTGAAGGGGATATAGGCCCCACTAGCATCTAAATTCGTCCCCAATAATTTCCATTCATGTCATAAACGTAAGCAAAAAGTTAATACCCGCGTCTTTATGATGAGCTTTAGTATTTGCGATTGCGCAATCGTAAATTATCTCAAAACGTATTTTTGCATGAAAATGATAATCTAGCAGATTATACCCACAGTTTTTATTATTCAGGTCTTATGAGAAAAATATTTCATTATTTTTTTATGCGGCCGTTGTCGGAAGTCATGAATGAATACCTGAATATGTTTTAATTCTGTAAATATTTGTGTTGATTCCCCGGCGTACGAAATAAGGAATCTATGCTCATACTTAATAGGAGGTAAAGTTTGCTGGTTTGAAGATAGGAGGTAAATTAACACTCTGCTATGTATGGAGGTTTTATTTCTGCAAATACTGAATCTATATTAAAATTGATTTCATTAAGAAGTTGTTAGTGGAAAGGAATAAAGATCTCAAAGTAATTCACTTAGCTATTTTCGATAGATAATAACTTATTTCTGCTAATTTTTCCAGGAGTATGGCCTAAAATTATACTTAAAATTTTATCAAAATCAATAGAACATATCGAGATTATGTTTTTAAGGGACATTTTGTCCTTCGTGTGTAAGAATTCCTTGCGGAATCGTAAATTGTCACAGAATACGGACTGTGATATAACAAATATGTGCAGAATTCTATAATTCCGTGGCCAATGTTACTAGTTTTCTATATTACGTAACTATACTAGTTTGTAGAAAGTTCTCATAACCTGTTCCTTTTGGCAATATAACAGCTTTGCGTATGCGTTTATTAATAAAGTGAGGAATTAATTATCATACGATATATTTTCTATTAATACGTAATAGATGCATTATTATGTAAAAAATACAATAAATTTAATTATTAGTTGTGCCACAGAATAAAATATATACACTTGATTTTTTTTTTATTAAATTGATGTTTTATCTGTGTTCTGCCTTTTGCATTTCATTTCATTTTTAAATAGGGAATAAAATGAGATTCCACAGATCATTTTTTTTTAATAAGTATGTGAGTTGCCTGTCTTTCCATTACTTTTTTTAGGTCTTCTTGAATCAAATACATCGGCACTTCTATTCCCATAAGAACTAGTGTTTATGGTTTCCATAGACAATTCACACTATGACGCAATGGTCACAGTTCCCATGGTCCCGCGAACTGGTCCGATGATAATCTCATACCGTCTGAGAACCTCGTGCTATCCTGATGGATCTACGCGTGATTTAATAGCTTTTGGGATGACGTAAAGTAAGAGCTGGTTTAGATATTTATGTCTATAACGGGAAGGAGTCGACTTCACCGTTATAGAACCACATTACTACGGAAAATCAGATTAATCCGCGTAAAAATATAACACTAGAATTGAGAACTTCCGCCTTTTTTGGATATCGGTTATAAACAGATGTGAAGTGACACCTCTCTATCTTTATTGTATGGTAAGATTAAAGAGTCAAGGAACACCTACTTCCCTCCCCACACTTCCTCACTGACTCCATCAGCTCCATCCAAGTTTTTTCAGCAATATCTACCGTAATTGACTAAAGAGAGGTTTTTCGAAAAATTAGGAGTAGCTTAAAAAATCGGAGAAAAATGTGTCGATTTCAAATATGTATAAAACTGAAAAATTTATGTCGGGGAAGTGAATTAGAATGCCAAGCAACGCTGTAATAATACTATGTAAACAATACCGAGTAATTACATTATCCATTGGTTGGTAACAGATACTTTTAAATGCTAATTCAAGACTCATTTTATTAAATAATTTAAATTCTTTACAAATATAAATAACTAAGTACAATTATAAAGTTATATCCTTTTTTAGTTTCGCGATGAAAGTGATTTACATGCCCAGCGTTTGTGGTGGGCGACTGAGCGCTTATGTTGGGGTCACTGTGCCTCACGACCAGGCCTTGTATCCTCAACCGATATTGATTTCTAAATTAAAGGCACTTCGTCAAACAATAAACAATGTTTAACAGTAAAGTAATAAAAAGATGATATAATATATGAAAGACAAAACATTTGAAGACGCTAATAAACCTAAAACGGGAAAGCGCAGACTACAGTCTGGTTTCCTCTTCCGGTATTTTATAACGTTTAGTCTAACCTTGTTATTGTAGGTTTTATTCAGTTTCCTTATTTGTCTAGTGGCGTCTTTGGCCTGAGATGCTATGCTAAATTCTTTAATATATCGAGATACTCACTCCAGACACCTGTGCAGGAAATGCAGGAAGGCGGGGTCGTCTGTCCTGACGGCGGACGCAAGGGTCCTGGAGCCGGGCCGCCGCTTGCGACCCTTCGAGTTAGTCACCGTGCGCGGCGAGCCCTTCGAGTCTGGGAATTAACAAAAAACATCACTTTACATTCCTTTTTTAACTTTTAGGTTGAAGAGCTAAAAGTGCCCTTTGGAGTGTTGTAATTAATATTTATGGTATTACTACTATAGATGATTGTGATGTCTACCATCGGCCGAGCAGCTTCTTGGTCTCGTTACTTATTTCAGAGCCAAAATAGTCCTCCCTTTGTATGAACGTACTTAGAATGGCGTCAAGGAAGGGCAGGTTTTCCCCTTGGATTTTGTATCAGTATAGTACTTTTAATAAATGCCAAATATAATGCGAAAGATGTATACGCCCATATTCTATTGCTTTTTTTACGTAATATCAGATATTCGTGACACGGACATGCTCTCAGTTCAAACTATAATAACACATTTACCCCTGCTAGAAAGTTCTTGTTTATTGGGTCTCTAAAGACCTTATCGAAACTCGGAACTGAGCGGTACATGTCTCCGCGCGGCTATCGATTTAAAATACGCCATTTAATAGGAAACATTCCCATGGTGGATTAGAGTGGTTATATAGAATATCATGCCTTTATTTTTCTAACGTATGTATGCAGTTCAAAGGTATCTATGGTGACATTTCTGTGAATACGTCAAAAACGCTTTGATTAAATATTCCTGGCTCAAACAACCTCCGCTTCTGAATCCATCTTTCTCTTTAAGGCTAGCTCAAACAACCGGCACTTCTGAATCCATCTTTCTCTTTAAGTCAAGCTCAAACAACCTCCACTTCTGAATCTTTCTTTCTCCTTTAAACTGGCAGCTCATAAAGTTCTGGGACTGTAATACTTAGGTTATCAATTGACACGCATTGGCAAGCCAATGCTAATTCTAAAAATAAGAGTTCTTACCAAAGAAAAGCCTCTTCCTGGTGGCATGTATGAGAAGGTCAGGCGGCGGCGGGCCGAGTAGCTCCATGATGCACGCGAGCTGTTCTGCCTCGTTCTCCCCGGGGAACAGTGGGTAGCCCGTGTGCAGCTCGGCCAGAATGCACCCTGGGATATCAAATAACGAAATTCCATGTCAAACACAAAATAGCTAAACACATTCAAAAGTTAACAATAAAAGTTTCCGATATAGTAATAGACTCGCTTCTATCTCACCGTGGGACGAAATACGCACGATGAAAAGTGAGTGCACTAGATTCGCTATCTCTTCGAGGATAAAATTGGTGAGTTTGTTAACACATTTATTAAGCCAATTGAAGACTTTAAATTGGCTATAACATTTGGTTATAGCATGTTTTTTTCTGGTATAAACAACAAACTGTTTATTTTAAGTCACATAAAAAATGTTCTTTTTAAACTAGATGTTTGTAGGTTATTAATTTTTTTATTTATAGTATTTACGACAAACAATCAAAATCATTTTTACCATGTGTCTAATCGACTATTAAACACATACTGTCTTACTTATAAACTTGTTTTAGCAGAGGTGATTAAGAATTGCTTAAATAGCTGTCAAAAACATCACCGGTTCCTAGTTTAAACCTAATTAAGAGGCAAGATGGCGGGTGACTTACAGCTGATCGAGTAAATTTGTATTTTAACTAAGTATAGCTTTGCGACATTTATAAGTAAGACAGATTGTATTAGATATGTGTACCAGTAACGGAACCTACATAGCTCAGTTCAGCTCGCGACCTCGTCATCACTACAAGCACGCTCCATGGCTGACGTGTTGGTTGTCACGTCATTACACAACATCTAGATTTGCAGGTGCGCACACGCCTTTCCCCGGCTTTCTACCGGTTACGCAATCCTTATCGCGCGTAATCGGTCATCCCGTTGACCGGAAATTCTTACGCACCGAACATAAATGTTCATTGATTATTTGATTGTTTACATCGTGTATTTATTTATAGTGTCGGAAGTACGAGTCGCGGTTGATGCGGACTCAATATGCCTAAATGATGCTTTATAATAATGTGCCGAAATTTCTACAGAAACACGAGTTATATCCGACAGTAAATGTCTCTGAACTACAACTGCATAGCTAGTGCTCATCACTCAGAGTCCATAATCATCATACCTATTATAAAATAAAATTCCCGTCTTGTCTCTCTAAACGCGATATATTCAAAAATTACTAATAGGATTCCGAAGAAATTTGACATGGAGATAGTTTACGATGGAACAACATAGGCTACTTTTTATCCCGTGAAAACATATAACGGGATTTTTATCCCAGTAAAACATTTTTATCAATTGAAACTGCAAACAATTTGTTGTTGATAGTTTGAGGCCCTGATGTTCTTCTAACGAGACGAAAACGGAACTGATCGCTAGTTTATTAATAAAACAGTGCACATATGTTGGCACAAGTAAAAAAATCAATGTAAATCACAAATCCGAGACCCAGTAATTACATTTTAATCCACAGTTAACAGTTTTGGTAGGAAGTTTGTAAGGTTTGAGGTCACGTCGCCAGATGGCATGTAAAGGTTACTACTGCGCTGATCCGTCACGAAATAATATGATTAGCCGTCTCTGTTATATAACGCGGGTCACGCATTTCCATTTTTAAAGTTTACTAGCTTTTGCTCGCGGTTTCACCCCTTGAAAAAGTTTATCCGGTAAATGTCTTTTTATATATTTTTCCGGAATAAAATGTAGCCTGTGACCTTCCGAAGGTCTTGAACTACCTCCACATAAAATTTCTTCGAAATCTGTTTGGTAATTTTTGAGTTTATTGCGTTAAGATGGACGCGACGGGGCAATTTGTTTTATAATATTATGAAAAGATTAATCTGCTTATAATCTTGCTTGAAAAGATTCCTACGGATTAATAAAATCTATCATTTTAGTTGACTTGACTTTATTTATTTACTAGCTTTTGCCCGTGGCTCCGCCCGCGTTATAAAGTTTTTCAGGCTAAAGTTTTCCGTTATAAAAGTAGTAGTTTCCCGGGAGCCTATGTTCTTCCCAGGGCCTCAAACTGTCTCCATACCAAATTTCATCTTAATACATTGGGTTTTTTTTGAGTTTAACACGTTCAGGCAGACAGATGCAGCGGGGGACTTTGTTTTATAATATATTTTTTAGAACTTTTTAAGAGGAATAATCCCGTCATACATCATTGTTGCATAACTTTAACCGTTTACGCAGCGCACGCAACGGAAGCTGTCAAAACTAATAATTTTTCCCCGTTTTTGCAACATGTTTCATTACTGCTCCGCTCCTATTAGTCATAGCGTGATGATATATAGCCTATAGCACTCCAGGAACAAAGTGCTATCCAACACAAAAATATTTTTTTCAGTTCGATCTGATAGTTCCTGAGATTAGCAATTACTGCTCCGCTCCTATTGGTCATAGCGTGATGATATATAGCCCATAGTACTCCACGAACAAAGAACTATCCAACACAAAAATATTTTTTTCAGTTTGAACCGGTAGTTCCTGACATTAGCCATTACTGCTCCGCTCCTATTGGTCATAGCGTGATGATATATAGCCTATAGCACTACACTAATAAAGAGCTATCCAACACAAAAAGATTTTTTCAGTTCGAACCGGTAGTTCCTGAGATTAGTCATTACTGCTCCGCTCCTATTGGTCATAGCATGATGATATATAGCCTATAGCACTCCACGAACAAAGGGCTATCCAACACAAAAAGATTTTTCAGTTTGGACCGGTAGTTCCGGAGATTAGCCATTACTGCTCCGCTCCTATTGGGTATAGCGTGATGATATATAGCCTATAGCACTCCACGAACAAAGGGCTATCTAACGCAAAAAGAATTTTTCAGTTTGGACCGGTAGTTCCTGAGATTAGCCATTACTGCTCCGCTCCTATTGGGTATAGCGTGATGATATATAGCCTATAGCACTCTACGAACAAAGGGCTATCCAACGAAAAAAGAATTTTTCGGTTTGGACCGGTAGTTCCTGAGATTAGCGCGTTCAAACAAACAAACAAACAAACTCTTCAGCTTTATATAATAGTATAGATTTATGTATTTATTTATTAGCACTGCCACATTGTACATATAATAACAGTTACACATAGTTACACTAGTTTTAAACAATAATTATGTCACTGATATGTACAACAAGTACGGCGTACATAACATTCTCCACAGCACTCAGCGAGTAGCATATTTTTATGGGGCCTCAATACGGTACACATAATATTAATAATAATGAACAATTTTTTAAACTACAGATACAATATAAAAAAACAAAAACAAAAACTTAACTTCTATGACAAAAAAATAAAAAATAATTTTATAATAAAATAATATGACTTTATGATTAGATGGCAAAATTTTAAGAAAATAAACTTAACTGAAAATAAATTAAAAGTTCAGTTTCTTCAGATTTCTAATAGATTATTACCTAGTGTATTGTTTATCAATATATTTATTTACCTATCAAAGATATTTTTTTAATCTACAATACGTTTTTTTTATATTTGAACGATAATGTGACCCCACTGCTACTTTAAGTGGAGTGGAGACAATAGAATGTCGACTGACGAGGGATGATTTAATACCCCTCGGCAGTTGGCACAATTATGCCGGCTTGTTGGACCCAAATATATACAGGCATTTTTCTAGGTATCTCTTCTGCTTTGTATATATTACCAACTAATATTATAAATGCGAAAGTTTGTGAGGATGGATGTATGTGTGTATGTATGTTTGTTCCTCTTTCACGAAAAAACTACTGAACGTATTTGAATGAAACTTTACAATAATAATAGATATACACCAGAATAACACATAGGTTACAATTTTTAATGATTTTGTGTAATTTGATCATAATACAACGATACATGTCAAGTAAGTAAAAAAAAATATTCTAGAAAACTCCTTCACGCGGGTGAAGCTGCGCGCAAAAGCTGGTTACCAATACATATAAGCCAAGTCAATACTAGACTACAAAGCATTAAATATTTAACCTGCTGCATTAAAGTCGGTAAAATTTACTATAATGATTGCATCTTTCCACAGTGTTACATACCCATACTCCACATGTCAATAGGCGTGCCGTACTGAAGCCCCAGGATGACTTCAGGGCTGCGGTAGAACCTGGACTGGATGTACGTGTATACCCTGGCGTCCGTGTAGCACGAGCTGCCGAAGTCTATCACCTTGATTGAGGAACTGCCGCGCGCTTTTAGCAGGATGTTCTCCTGGAATAAGAGAGTTGAGTAATTGGTAAAAAGATCTTTGCTGGTGGTAGGTTATATTTTATATCTACTCGGATAGCAACCACCGTTAATAAGGTATTAAAACGCTCGCCATAGGGCTTCTCGTAAGTGTCACGTTCCGAAATCAGCCTGTATATATCTGATACTAACAGGCCGGCATAATTGTGTCGACTGTCGTGTAATCATGTCTCGTCAGTCGGCATTCTATTGGACCCCACTCCACTTACCATCAGGTGCGGTGGTATCACTTGCCAGTATAAAAAAATAAAATCACTTAACGCCATTGTACATGCAAGCACCGCAAAAGTAAACCTTAATACGAAGAGATACGGTTTGCGCGCACAGTGTAGCGTATGGCTTAAAATTCATAAACGATTCGACACAGGCGCCGCATACGTCAACTTTAATACGAGTTGATATTGTTCTTGAAAGCTATGTCTGCATGAAGTTAGTTTAGAAGCTCAAATTTGAATTTTGGGATCACTGTTCTGCTTTTGTGCCTAGATGGTTGATCAGGCACCTCAAATGCCTGCTTCAATAATTGCCTGTATAATTTGTAGCCAGTGTAACTACTGAACAATGAACATTAGACTTAACATCACATGTCTAAGGATGGCGAGCGCAGAGGAATAATACTTTGTAATTCAAGGTGTTAAATGGTGTTTCTACTGTTTTTGGGCGGTCTATTACTTACCATCAGGCGAACGCCTAGCTCGTCTCGTCATAAAGAGTAACAAAAAATGGTTACAACATATCTATAAGTCCAAATATTGATAACAGACCGGCTTCAAGTCGCAGTGTATGATGTTCTCTGCCTCCAGGAGTCGCAGACAGCGGAGCAGCGAGCTCGCGAACCGCCTGATCAGGCTCAGGCTGAACCCTTGGTAGTTGTTCTTCTTTATCAGCTCGTATAGGTTGATGCTGCGGATAGGCGTGAAACATATTACATCTTTCACCTGCAGATTGATCGCCTGCTGATCCCAGCATCATACTGAGCAAATCATGTTAGAAAATCCAATTTAAGTTACATTCAACTTTCGATTTTAATTCCGCCTCGCCGCCCCTATAGTCTATTTGTAACTTACTATTTATCCAGATCAAATATGCAACCGATAACATTAAGACTACTTGGAAATAATTTTCAACCAACTTCTAGTTAAGATTTGCAATTCGTATGTGTTTTTAGTATTTACACTGATTACTCTCTGATTTGTAAGCCGAATAACTTGATTCCTATTGTATTGTTGTAACAACAAACAATAAACAAGTATAATCTATCAAAGCCATATTATAAACAAAAACATAAGAGTATCAATAGTAAAAATTTTGGATCCCTCACCTCATAAGCTCGAAGCTGATGCACAAATGATTCCTAAAATAGAAATAGTCGAGCATGTGGATCACGTTGTGCGATTGGTCCTTGTCCTTCAGCCGGAGGTGGTCCAGCACCCTCACCTCCACCAGCGCCTGGTGGTGGAACCGCTTCTTGTTCCTGATGATCTTGATCGCCACCTGCTCGCCGTTCCGATGGTCGTATGCCCTGATGACTTGCCCGAAGGAACCCTTCCCGATCACTTCCAGGATCTCGTACCTGTACGCTATGTGGTCGTGGATTTGCTGAAACAAAGAAAACATTTACAGACATAGTTTTGATGTGTGTTTATGATACAGGGAATTACAATGCCAAAAAATACATTACACATACAAATTCACTTTTGATATGTGTTTATAAAAAAGGTATTTGCAATCGTAAAAAAATATCTAGAAAAATTCACGTCGAATTCATAACCTCCTTCTTTTTTGAAGTCGGTTAAAAAATCTATGACCAAAATCAATTCATTTCTATGTAGAAATATTTATTTTACAACTTCCATTTAGTGAGAATTGAAGCTATGATACATGCGAAATACCTAAATAGACATAACACACCTCCCTTAGCACAACATTTATTGCCAAAAACATATTTAATATCCATAATTAAAGCACAAACTCAATCCTTTTTAATAATATTAAATAAAAATTAATATCCATTTTCCTGCCTATCCAACATGTCGATAAAATTGAATTAACACGCTCTGTTAACACTCACGTGTCACCAAGTACATCGCAACACGGTTTACAAGCGCATTTTACAGCTTTACGTGTTTTATCTTATGGTATAGGATATACCTGAGCATAGTATACGCAAATCCATCTATACTGAATCTTAAATGAGAGTAGATAGGGATCATAAACAAGCAAACTGCGAAAAGAGCGCCTTATCATCAAGCAGTGGCGGATTTAGGATATTTGTTTTGGTTTGGCATGACCCAGAAAACACAGAACTTATATTACCCTTCCATTAGGAAGAAATTCGTACTAATGGAAGTACATTATAAGTTCTAAGGAAATAGTCTAAAATTAAATTAATTGTTATTGTTCACAGACGGGCAATATTCATATCGCTTACTATCAGGTGACCGGGTTACTTGTTATGAACCAATCCGAAGATTGTGATGATTTTTATTTTACTTATGAGAGAAAAAGAGATCTTATAATAATATAACAATTCTATAATATCTCAGCCCTGTATTATATACTGTTCCAGGGCTAGGCACGGGCCTCCTCTACTACTGAGAGGGATAGGGCCTTAGTCCACCACGCTGGTCTAGTGCGGATTAGTAGACTTCACGCACCCTCAAAATTCTTATAGAATACTTCTCGGATATGTAAGTTTCCTCACGATGTTTTCCTTACCGTTAAAGCAAGCGATAATTCAGAAACAATACACACATAATTTTTTAGAAAAGTCAGAGGTGTGTGCCCTTGGGTTTTGAACCTGTGGACTTTCGGTCGGTAGTGTGTTCCCCAACCAACTAATCTATCGTTGGTATAGATAGGATATCTTACCTTATTATAACTGCCGTTTTCATCGTCGAAGCCGCAGTTGTTGGGCAAGTTGGAACGCGCCTGCACCTTGATGGCGTCCAGCCCTAAGAACCACACCTGAGGGTACTTCCTGATCTCGTTCCGCTCCCACTCCGTGAGTCTCTCTCCGTACATTTTGAGGGCTTCTATAACAGAAATAGACATTTTAAATATAGGGTATATATAATCCGATTCCTACCGGCTTTCCTTTCGTAATTTATGTAAAATCAAATTATCATCAGAACGATTTGCGGACCGCAATTATACATATTAGTGCCTATATTTGTGTCGGGTTACCTTTCGAAAAACTTCACCTTTCACCACTGTTTACACAATATTAGGAAAAACGAGCTATTCATCCGTTTAGTAATAATTATAATGATTGCCCGTAAACAATAGCAACACCATCTTGATTATAGTTGATGTCAAATTACTAAGTCAATATCCTTTAATAAAGCAAGTTATGGCCACGTGTTTTCATTAATAAAGGCATGTTCAAAAAAGGTTCGCATTCCCTAATTTACTTTGAAATACAAGTTACTACGAGCACTGGGCTGTAAATCAACCTGGTACGGATGCTAAGTCTTTGACTACAATAGAATCATACAATATAATTCTCTTTGGAAACATATAAATGTTTAGTTTAGCGACATACAAGTGTCACCAATGAAAGACCTGACATTATTTACCTTACAAAAAAGGTCAAAGAACTTCCGTTAAAACGATTCTATTTAAACTTCGATAAACCAAAATTCACGTTTAAAATATAACCTATTAATCAATTCTTAAATACCGTAAATTTCTATTCAAAGGCCGCCATTTAATCTTACTGTTCCCTCTGAAAAGGTTAACCGCCCGAGAGGCTGCGGGACTAAATTTAGGCTCTATTATTTTATTTCGGGAGTATGACGTCACGCATTGGGTAGTATGGGGTCGGATTTGGATATTCAGCGGGTGCTAAAAAGTAAAAACCTTAAGCGTTAGCACTTAACTGTAACTGGATTAGTTTATAAAATTATGTACTCATTATTATTTTTGGTTTAACAATATGAGCTTTTGTTGATCCGTATTGGTATTAAGTCAACTGAGTAAGCGTTATCAAATCTAAATAAAATAATATTTTGTAGTCACGTATTTTAAGTAGAATGAATATTTCTATTATTAAAAGTATTTGAGTTTAAGGTTATTATTTTGTAGTTAAAACATGGCGCCAGTGCCATGCCTATTTCCGTTAAACGAAACGGGTAGACAGCAAAAAAAATGTTCTTTGGGTCATGACCCTCTATTATCTCACTAAATCCGTCACTGATTTGCGAAAGGTCGGTTTCGAACGGTAGTTCCCATATTTATATTTTATTGAAGACCCGAAAAGCTGTGGCTGGGTACATAAGAGAATAATTCTGATTATTTATTTAACAGATGTAACAAACATTTTAGACAATAATACAAAAAAAAAATATATTAAACAACTGTTTTATTGTTGTAATGGCAACGCGATTAAGGTACAAAGCCAAACAGACCTCAAAGCTGACCAGGTCAGGCATTATAAGTCAGTTAATTCAAACACATCAGTAGTTTGAAATTATAATTATTGTCAGATGGGATATGCCTTCTCATCTACATAATATCATAGTACAAACAAACTTTACGAAAGTAGATGCAATCACCTCAACATCATCCCTTTAGAAGACTCGTTCATACTTTCGACAAATTTCCAAAAAGACAAACAATTTTGTTTCATAGGACCATCACGAGATATTGCCCTATTAAACAAAATAAAAATCACGCACATTGGCTCACAATTCTTAGCGTAATCGATGTAAATACATATCAACTAAATAGCGGTAAAAAGAAAGTCTTTTTATGTCAGTTAAAAATTCCATTAATCGTCATCGTTGTCCATCAAACTTTTTTCATATGCATACTTACAAAAGATTTTTTCGGTTTTCCGCCATCAATCTCCATATTAAACGTAAGTGCCCTTATCTTTGCGAGTAGACGTTTTCCGGAATACTTTCAGAGAGCGGAATCTTTTGTCCGTGTGAGCGCGGGCCGCGTCGGTTGGTTAGTATTGTATAAGTTTTTATTATATTGTCTGTTCGTTGGATTAGTTCTCGATTTTTTATGCCGAAAATAGGTGGTTGCTATTATCCTGACAACGAAAAGAGTGAACGAAAATAGTGGTGGATATCATCATCATTTTGTTATTCATCATCATATATCATTTGTTTTCAGAGATTTTCAGAGGACCACCTCTGATTAAGCAACCAAACTCATGTAAAAGCGGATGAACATGTTGTAATGTACCCCCGTTTCCCCCCAAATATTTTATTAATTTTGTATTATGTGTATGCTGCGACGACTCGTAATTAAAACAACATTTAGCTTTTTGTTTGAAACCTTGTATTGATCAGGTATCGGTGCATGTTTGGTGAGTTGTTCCTTTTAATAAATAAACAAAATTTATTCATCCAAGAATTTATTGGTTTTAGACAGTTTAAGTCTGAACAAACTTCAATTATTTTTCCAAATGAATATAGTTCAATACACATTTTAATTATTTTCTTTTCTCACCCCCTAGTGACACTACTCATAGGTTCACACAGCATTCTCCATGGACAATTAATGAAAGACATTATATAATAATAGGAAAATATAATACAATATAGAATACTTTTGAATCACAATATCGGATAATAATTAAATTATCTTCAGCTCCCTCTCACGTTGGACAGAATTGAAACTAGATTTATTCCACTACGACTACCTTCATTTAATTTACCGAATACTCCGAAGAGTAATGGAAGCCGTATTGCTAAAATTGACATCAGCGCAGCGTCGCGCACATAATGGGAATATGCACTCGAAAACATTATTACTGCAAATGGAGGGGTAGTGGTTGAGTGACCTTAAGCTCGCCGGTTCGATTTTGCATTGCATTAATAATAATGTCGTTTCTGAGACTTGGTTATTTCAGAGAACAGTTTCGGTATAGAAATTTCAATTATTTTAAATCGGCAACATAATAGCTGAAGCGGGTATAGCCTTGTTGGGAGTGGAACGGACTGTCGAGGCGAATGTCCGCAGGTTCTAAACCCAAAAACGTTTTCCGTCCTGTGGATTGGGGGCGTTTGGAGAATTTGAGAATTTATTATATTATAATAATACTGGACCTGTAGACATACTGGTCCCGCTACTGAGCACAAGCCTCTACTACTCAAAGGGTTTAAGCCTTAGTACGCCGGCCTAGTGCGGCTTGACAGATTTCAAAGCATATTGTTAAGACATACCTTCGAATTTCTTATAGATAATTTTACAGGTACAGAGGTTTCCTCTCCATAAACCCCTTCGCCGTCAAACCAAGAGGTAATTTGCAAATATTACACACATCTTAAAAGAGTCAGAGATGCGTACGCTTTTCTTACGAAAACCACAGTATAGTAAATACAGTAAACGACAAAGCATTCTTGAAACCATTTCACAATACTACTAAGTAAATAGAATATGAATGTAAAGTTTCAAAGCCGAGCCACCGCTTGAACAACGTAACGGTCCGTAATCGAACTTGCGACCCGCCGGCGTAATCCGCTTACCCAAACAATGACATCGGCGGCTATTGTTACCGCTCAAACGTACGCCTTAATGGTATTATATTTTATATTCATTTACGCTAAAGAGGCACAGTTTGTATGGTAACTAGTGAGCGGATTCTGAAAATGTATGCAATGTAAAATATATGGTTTCTATACATCTATGTTTTAATATTCATTTGATTATTTTTATTCTAAGATAAGATGGACGGAGATACGAACACGGAGCCTCGATCAAAAACATTTTAAATTTAATTATCTAGCTACATCTAAACTATTATTTAAAGTTGGAGATTTTATTTGTTTGAACGCGCTAATCTCAAGAACTACTGGTTAGAATTATAAAATTCTTTTAGTTTTGTACAGCCTACCGAGGAAGCCTATAGACTATTTAACATCACGCTATTAGGTACCAATAGCAAAAATGTCGCAAACCCACTGTAAGTAAAATATAAAACTCGCTGGCTTTTATCCTATAAAGCCTTTTTATCTCTGGACACCATTGAGAGACAAAACCTATCTGGACGACAATATAAGACAGTGACTGCACTTTATTTGTATCAGATGCATTGTAATAATTTTGGCTGCGCTAGTTTTAACCAAATATAATATGCGCTATTTTTATTTAGACACCACGCAGCTAATAATATCTATGAAAAAGATCCTCTTTAATAAAGACTATAATACTAGCCGGTACTTAAATAAAATTAAGGAAAAGACGCCAGTCAGCTTCATATTAAGTGCCTACCAAAAACAAAATAGCAATCTTGCTTTTTTACGGAACAGTAAAATCTTAGGCGTTTTTCGCAATAAATGGTTTTACCACAATCCGCTTTAGAATATAATTTATGTTATGCTTTTACAATTTCTAATGCATCTTTATTAATTCTGCAGTATACCTATATCTAGTACATACCTCTACTGTCTAGTAATATTGGTTCGGGATTTATTTAATTATTATACTTACCAAATAAAAAATATTATTGTTTTACAAATTACTAAACTGCAGCAAAACCTATTTAGTGTCAGTTGATCATCCTCCGGTTTTGAACCCAGATTAATTTAACCCGGTGACCGGACACGTCTGCGTTCTCTTAACCAATCCGCAAACTTCTCAATTTAATTACACTCGTGATTTAATTGGCCAAGTTCGAACGAGACATTTCAAACTTATTTCGGAGTTTTGGTACACATTTCGACACGGCCGTGGCCAAAGAGTATCCACAAAGCAATTTTGGGTTATAATGGCCTTATTATGCCTGCCGTAAACATTATTTTGATAGTAATTAATACATAATTGTTAATAGCATACTGTCCCACACACTGGCATCTTATTAATAAGAGGATGTAAGTCTTGTCCGCAATGGCCTAATACGGTCATTAGAATAACAAGCATTTTTTTTTATTGCTTTAAATGATGATACGAGCTTGCCGTTCGCCTGATGGTAAGCGATACGATTGCCCATAACCAGTAGAAATAAATCTAAGTATTGTTTAGTATCCCAATGCGCTCGCCGTCCTGGGACATGAGATGTTAAATCTTATTATATCCAGTAGTAATGTTCTTTAAACCGGAACACAACAGTAACTACACACTGCTGCTTGGTGGCAGAAATAGACATTACGGTCTACACACATGGACTCTCACATATGAGAGACCTACACACCAGTAATCGTCTACAGAAAACTGTAGACTATGAACTCCTGTCCAAATTAAGTAGGAAATATAACTATTAAAAAATATGAAAATGTTTAAATCGATGCAATCATAAGGCGTCTCTGGCTCGGCGCGGCTAGATGTTTTTCTCTGGGTCCAATTAAGTGGGGCTGCCCTGTTGACCTACATCCGAAGGCCGGCGGGAACCTTCTTCAAGATAAATGGCGTGTAAGTAAGATTTTTAAAAAATCATCACGATTTTATTGGTAGCAAATGCGTCCTCGATAACATTTTTATTTTTAGTCTATTTCGCGGAATATTCGATAGCGTCTGGAAAAAGCAATTCTATCCCTTCACTTTCGCTTTTTAAAAAGTAAACTTAGTTTGTACCTTCCTAACTTTATTAACGGTTCTAAAAGAATTAACATTACCGAACGCGGCAATTTATTTAATTGAACGGATTTTTTCTCTTAAATTCCGGTAGTTGGATTTGGCAGTAGATTAAAAATAAAATTAATGTATTTTTTTTAACATACGTAGAAGTAGATAATTTTAATGTTTTCTATAATAAAAAAAAGAATCAAAATCCAAATAATTCTAACAGATGGCGCTATTATAAATTATCATACACAGAAGGCTACGTTTCCCACGATGCATTATTATAAATAATTTAGGCTGAACGGGCTGTATCTAAAAATACACACGTCAAAAATGCCGAGACTGGATGAAGGCATTTAATTTCCCCGGAGGCTGGTGTTCGCTATTTAGCCGCATAGTTTTACATAACAGCCTTGTTATGACGTGCGAAGCGCCGAAAGTTTGATTTTATACGTTTGTTACTCGTGTTTGCTGACGAGATTTGTTGGAAAATTAAAAGATTTTTGTACAAATGTTGCTTATTTTTTTATACTTAGAAGGTAAAGCGAACTTTCGAAATAGCTCTCGTTACGACAGTATTCAGACAAGCGCTTTGAAAAAGGCTTGTTTAAACTAGACAAAGCAAACTACAGTATCCGCTCAAATTGTCACTGACGCTTTAATTTCATAGTGGGTAGAAGTCTATATTTGAAACAAAAATAATGAAAATTCGCTGCAGGCTAGTCGAACTGGAAATCTTTGGGTGCCTTCGTTCAGTAGTGAACATCTTGTGGCTAATGATAACATATTAATAATTCCATTGTACAATAAACAACAGGCCATAAAAGAAGGATAACCATCTCTCGTCAGTCGACATACATACTGGATCCCACTCCGCTTACCATCAGGTACTAGGGGGATATTTTGCAGTGTTCGTATATAAAATATACATTAAACAGTCACGTGAACGAACAAGTGCAAATAGAAATCACCTCAACAAGATGCCCTAACTTTATGTTTACAATAGATTGGTTTCGCCTCAGAATATTCACGAAGGAATTTCTAAAATCAATTTGCGTTCAACAGGCGGGTATCTAGTATCTGATAAATTGGCTGTTTCGTCATCAAGTGTTACATAACGTATGCTCACGCTTTCCTCCCAAATAGTTTTTATTGTATCGGAGCCCGCAGTGAAGACCAGGGGAAACCTACGTACGGGATATTGGAATCCCCTGGCTTAGCTACTGCAGGGTCCTGGAGGGAAGTTCGGAGGGGATCTCTGGGGATAGGAAGAGTGCAGGGATGAAAAAGAACCCGTTAAGGATGGGAGGAGGGAAGAAGGCCAGGAAATATTCGCTAGCCC
The DNA here is from genome assembly GCF_014839805.1 of Manduca sexta. Lineage (NCBI taxonomy): Eukaryota > Metazoa > Arthropoda > Insecta > Lepidoptera > Sphingidae > Manduca > Manduca sexta. The sequence goes on along the minus strand of NC_051137.1, from coordinate 14,391,470 downwards.
CACAAGCCTCAATGTGAATTGGCAACTATGAGGTATACACACTTAACGGTTTGCCTAGGGCCGTGACAAATGTCTCCCGTGCATGAGCGTGCGTTCGGTGGGGAGACCTACCCCACCAGAAGTGCCTCGGGGGGCCTCCCAAATAGATAGACAGAGGCAATAGCACTAAACACACGTAGAGCACATAACCATGCTATAACACGATATAGTCTGTTCAGAAAGAGAACCGTCGTGGGCGAAAAGTGAAATAATTTTACAATTTTTACATGGCAACCCTTCCCCGTCATCTGGTAAATGTTAAACTCATGTCATGTCATATGGCCTAGTTATTCAATGATCTTACGTGATGTATTGAGTGCTTTTTGTCTAGAAAAATGCTGAGACTAAACAAAAAAGGTAATTAAGCACAGTAGCGACCTCAAATCCCACAACGGTTCTCTTTCTGAACAGACTATAATGTAAAGGCCATTGCCATAACATGTACATATCACTTTCGATATTTATGAAACACTGTCACACGCAAATCTGTAATTATTTGGACGGCGCCTAAGGGTTGCCTTTTACCCCTGTAGCGGCATACGGAGATTTTCGGAACCTCGAACATCCACACCCTTTCAAAATCCCTTTTTCTTACTTTACTTTATAACTGGCAACGCGTCTAACCGTCTGATTTAACGAAGATTGTTAGATGACCCATTCTCTCTAGACATCCTCAAGATTTTCCTTCAAGCCAAAACTAACCACAAAATCAATTATAACCTGACCTGAACATTCTATCAGTCAAGGAACACCTTCGGTATATTCTCGAATAGCTAAAATCAATTACGTATGTCGGAGTAGTGTCTAGTATCAGATAAATTGGCGCCAACGCGTCGTATTAATCTTTATCGTGTCTCGTCATATCGGTTTAGTGGCAATATAGATTAGTTGGGGTAATACTAACCCTGGTATACAGGGAATTATACATACAGGCTATTATACAGGGTGATTTAGACATTGCGTTACTAAATGAAACACATACTCGTCTATAGCTCTAACATTGTGCCAAAAATCGATGAATTTCATGAAATCCTTCTTTATACTATACCACGCCTTAATTTGACATGATCCAATAAATTAAAGTCATGTTAATTAATCCGAAAAGACAATTAAAAAAGCGATTATGTAAAACATAAAAACCCTTTTAGACTGAACAAAAGCGGTCCAATTCTAATAAATTTAAATACTGCTACAAATTTTAATAGATGAAACCCGGTTGGCCTGTAAAATTCCAGATTGAGACATAGACGATGTAAAATGGACGGTATATTTTTAATATACGGTACAGAATTGTTTGGAACGTGTTGCTGTGCTAACGAACCGCCGGCCCAGTAACCCACCGGCCTACCCTTGACTCAAACTCCGCAATGAAGCCGTAATAGTTATCAGAGTTAAAAAATGTCGGAGCGAAAAAACATATTAATTCCACCGACAAAAATGGAGAAAGTCCGACGGGAAGAGAACAAATTACAGAATCTGAGGTCGCGGGATCGATCTGATTCTACAATGGAGCATATATTTAAATTTTTTGAAGATACATTTGTAACATTATTCATCAATTTTTATACGCTCGCTTTAAATACATGAGAAATATTGCATATCAGATTTTTTTCTAGAATTTCAAATGTTTGAAATGTAGAATTTTGTATTGTCGTTATATATTTTTCACTATGTTTGCTATCTGGCAGTGGCGAAAGGTGAAATTTTCTCAAATGGAACCCGACATAGCATATAGGTACAAATATGCATGAATGTGGACTGCAAATCATTGTAATGACACTTAAATACTATATAAAGGGAAGCCGAAGACGAAGGATGTATATAGCCAAGAACCGGGCTATATTGACCTTTCGTCACTGCTATCTGGCCGACTACAAAATTTGGAATCACATATTAAAATGAGGCGCAGTGCGGTAATTTTCTCTTGCACGTATAGAATAGCACGAAAATTTGTTTTTTTTGCGGACTTTAGGTTACCTCAAGCTCCACTGCTCTGGGAATTCAATATGCTTAGTGTTGGAAACCCGAACGTGCGGAGCATGGAAGCCTATATTTCCTCGTTGTCAACACCGGGAGGCACCCCGGCTTAACGACAATGGGGACCCATTTGTAGAGGGAGGGGGTAGAGGTGGGAAGTGGGAAAAGGAGGGGTTGGTGAAGAAAAGGAAGGACACGATTTTTTTTTTGGTAATATACACCAGCAACGGAACTGATAAAACGTTTATAATATTTCGTTACAGACAATACAATACGGATCTTTGTCATAGGCAAATATTGACCTCAAGTTACCTAAAAGATTCAGACAATAGCCCCTAACAACAAGGCTTATTCTGCACAATACCGGTATCAACGCGTAATCCCTTTTTTATTAGTCTAAGGCTCTGTATACGATGTAACTCAGAACTTCGAAGCAATTTGCCGACACAATTTAATTTGCAAATTGATGTTGCAAGTAGTTAGTAGTTATCTCGTAGAATGTTGAATTTGAATTTGTTAAGTTATGGGGAAATAGCGACCCGCTCTGGTTTCACACGGTTAGTAATATCTATAGGCAGTTGACTTCTGATGGTCCGAACGCTACCACGCCATGTATACGTCTGTTTGAATTTCCACAGAGAACATACCCCACGACGGTCGACACAATTATGCCGGCCAGTTGGAACCGGATATAAACAGGCTGAACCCGGAACGCGACACACTTATGTGTGCCACTACGGCGGGTTTTGACACCTTATGTACGGTGGTTGGTACCCGAGTAGATATAAAATATATCCCACCACCAGCAAATTTCTTTGTGTTTCTTGCAAGTGCCCTGGGCGTCAACTCAGCATGAGATGCCCTCAAGTCGGTCCATTGGCCGTCGCTCTACCAGTATTAATTATCCTTAAAATAACCTGAATAGTTGATCCTTAAAAAATTAAGTAAACAAGCGCGTTCATTAAAGTTACCTTTGAGTTTCAGAAATTGGAGGCAAGTTCTAATTTAAAGTCAATATGACCTTTGGTATGGTCTAATTTATATTGAAATAACACCAGATGTTTCTTTTGTGAAACTGACTGTATAAATATATTAAGTATTGCTCGTGGCTTCGGCTGCGTGAATGATCTTTCTATACAAAACTCACTATGTATTGTTTTCGAATAAAAAATTTATATGTTAATCTAATACTTGTTCTACCCGTGGACCAAATTTTAACTAAATTCGTTCAGTAGTTTTTGCTTTTACCTCTTACAAACATTCAAACATTTTCACAAACTTAAGTATGTACTATATTAGTAACTGCTAGATTAAATTCGTCTATCAGTACTCCCACTTAGGAACGTTCCGTCAATAAGTCTGCTCTGAAAATAATATTCCCAAGAAGTCCTAAAAATATTGTGTCTTCCCAACTCGATATAAAGATAATTAATTCAGCTACAAAAGGTGAAGTTGTAGATAATAATGGGAATTAGCATTTAAATGTCTTGTAGTCCGGGACCTCTAGGCGTCGGGTACAAAGCACCGTTAATTATCTTATTTCCTACCCATTCCAAATCAGGCCGACAGTTGCAAAAATTAATTCAAATTGTAAAATCGCTGTCTTTTAAATTTTTATAAAGTTGAATTATACAGATCTTTTTTCAGAAAATACTTTTATTCTCTTCAAAGACAGACCTACTAATGATGGTAGGTCTCATATGTGCCCCGCCCTGTGGAATGGGGGCGTTTGGAGAATTCCACCACGGTATCCCCTGCCTGTCGTAAGAGGCGACTAATAGGGGCCACGAAGGGGGTCGTCGGCGGGCAGCAGGGGGCTGTCCGCCCTAGTGCTTTTTTGTGCATTTTTGCACATCTTTCGGTTGACCCCCGGGATGGACGGCAGTGTGCTGTTGGCCTTACATTGCCGTAGACGCCGAGGGCGTCCTTCGGTGCGTGGGGGCTTCTGAGCCCCCCCCCCCCCATAGGAGACGGGCCGCAAGGCGGCACCGCGCAGGGGCGGCTGCGGTCGCAGACTAGACACTCCAACGTCAGAGGAAGCCCGCAGTCGTCCCTAATGCGCCGAAGAGGGCCACCGCGGAGTTTTAGCTGATAGGCCGTGCATAGGTTAAGTTGTATATAGGGTTAGGGACTCGGTCCGGCGGTCGCCCGAAGGTCACCATCAAATCCGGGCGGCTCAACGCCGGGCCGTAAGGCACGGTTACCCCAGCATAACCGCTCAGTCGCCCCCCACGATACTGGGCGGTAGTAATAAGGCAATTTCTCCGCGAAACCAAAAAAAAAAAAAAAAAGGTCTCATATGTGAGAGTTCGCCTGGGTAGGTACCACCGCCATGTCCATTTTTGCAGCCAAGCAGCGGTGTGGTCACTACTGTGTTCTGATATGAAGAACAATGTAGCCAGTGTAACTACTGGACATAATAAGACTTAATATCTCGTGTCTCAGGATGGCGAGTGCAGTGGAATACCAAACAATACTTTGTAATTCAAGGTGTTGCATGGTGTTTCCACTGTTTATGAACGGTTGTATGACTTACCATCAGGTGAATGGCGACCTCGTCTCGTCATTCAAAGCAATAAAAAAGAAACCTGTTTATTTACCCAATGTTGTAAGTAGTTAATATAACGCACGGATAGCTCGTGCGTTGTAGATGTATGGAACGAATACTCCAAGCCGTTTACGTTATATATAGGTAGTATCTTACCAGCTGGCGTGAGCGGAGTTGCTCTTGGCGATGCTGGTTGCTGTGGGGGGTTGTGGTTGTCATCCCGCGGGGGGCTGGCCACTGCGCCCTCCGCGTTGTTGTTCACCGGGGGGCCAGGACCTTCACCCGCGCCACCTTCTATCTGCAACTATGGACAAATACCGGAATTAGCATTTTTAAATGTAAATTATCTTTCTAGTCTATTAATACACTATCTGAGTCTTCAGACAAGATGTCTTCCCGCTATATCTTATCTAAATAGGTATTTGCAATAAGTCATTGCTAAGATTGCTAAGTGTTGTTACTACCCAAAAACCTGTTGCGTTAAGATTACCTGGAAACTTAGGATTAATTCACATAGGCAAACGAAAATATATATAATATATAATGAGCAAGGTGACGTAGTCAGTTGTGCAAAAAAAAAAGAAGAAAAAGGGCGCGAAACTGAACCGGCTGGCCAGCGGACCACAGCGTTGGCGATACATTTTTGCTTGCAATTTGCTTAGGATCGGACGAACGTTCACAATCATTGCATTTCGCTAGCTATATTTCTATGTTCTTGCTCTTTTCCTAATTTATTAACTAATTTGATTAAAATGGTTGTCTTTTAGTAAATAAGTTAAGGTTTTGATACAAGTTCTAAATACTATTTAGTTTTGAGTTAATATCAAACAAATAAATGTTAAAAATGCTAAATATCTATTTATTTTTGTTTCATAGTACGTATATTGTCTTTCTTTTCCCATACATGTGTCCTTTATTAGGGGTTTTAGATATCTTCCTCGTTGTAATTAGGCCTTTTATGACATTCCACGTAGACTACCTCCCGTACTAATGAACTTCAATGAGAAATGCTATCAAAGGAAAGCATTTGTATGCACGGTGCCGCTGTAATTGGATTATTTTGTACTTTCTAGCAGTGACTAATTTTTCTATACCCAAAGGGAACCCTGTCAGTATGCCTTCCATGCCCCTTAAGTTCTATTTGGCAGTTGCCAGTTATACAAAGGTTTCCTCCATATAAACAGTAACTATTAATAGTGTACTAATTATACTTAATGTATCGACTATATGTAATACCTGTACATAAATATCAGTATTTGAATAGGCCATATGACAATGTAAATATATTGGGTGTAGCTCCTGTAAGATTATATTTAATAATAATAAAATAATAAATAAACTAGAAAACGGGTTCATTTTGTTTAAAAATGTTTTGGCATTAACGACAGCGGATATCTTAAGTCACTTTCAGTTCAAATTTCACTGTAACTGACCGTTGTTAAAGTTCCTAGAGCAACTGTGCAGATTAATAAAAATGGCTAATATCCTTTCAGTAAAATATTATCCTTGATTTGCAATACGTGTAGCATTCGTTCTTATCCATGACGCCTGTAACTTCGGTATATAACAGGACAATTAGTTTCGTGATAAAAATCTATTTGGTCAATTCAATTAATTCCATACGGTAGGTAAAACTTCGAGTCTTCGGGTCACGTGTTCATGACGCAGGTGTACTGCAAAAAAACGAGCTTGTACAAATACGCGGAAAGTATATTGAGAAAGCAACGTTTATTGTTAGATTACGTCATTATTGGATTTATAAGTTATTGTATTATTATTACACAAACAACTGAATTATAAATGTTTTTAAAATTATAAGTTCCTGTAAATATTTTGACTTTTAGATCCTTAAAAATTGCATTAAGCCATAAAAATAATTAATGAAATAACGAAAAATAAACGGTATGGTAATACTCATATGTATACAGATAAACACCACGAACGTTGTCGACAAGAAAATTAAAACAATAAATCCGAATACGATCTAAACAAATCTAAATACTTTTTACCTACTTCAAAGAAATCTACCAATAGTACAATTTTTCTTTTTCCACAAAGGCAGCTATTTATAGCATATTAAACTGCGCCACAGCCTAACTGACTTATTACGTCTGCAGGAAGCCTTAAGACTCCGCATACCTCCTCATAGTGAAGGTTACTGCGTGGGCGCTGCTAGAGGGCACTGGAATTGTGGGTCACTTTATAGCAATGGATAAGGAGTGCTTCATAGCATAGCCTTCTTTAAAGCACTTGCTAGCATTTCTTTTAGTTATTTGATCTTCGATACAAAAGGAACATATTCTTTTTTTTTTTTTTAGTATTGATTCAGAAAAAAATTTGCTCTGTTTTTGGCTGGTTGCATGGATGACACCAATCACCCTACGTAATCTAATACCCGAAAAAATCGTATTAAAAATCCCACAATATGTTAACTTGCTCGACTTAAAAATCAACTAGGGACCTCCTGATCTACGGCCCAAACATAACCCCTAGATCAAGGGGTGACACTATAATGTTAAATACATAAATTACATCGCAATCTGCTGCAATTTATCAAGCAATATTCCGATTATTCAGAATGAAGACGTTTTAAATTTGAATGCGCGTCGTACCCGCCGCGATAGCACGCCGCCCTCGCCTGCATTACTGTACTAGTTAGAATTAATATAAAGTTTAAACCATAGTGACTCATAAACGAACAATTGGGTCATCTGGTAAGTGATCAATGCTTAGGAAAGAGATTTCATATTTTATTATACAGGGTCATTTTGGCATTGCGTTTCTAAATGAAACCACATGCTCGCACCTTTGCTGACATTGAGCTAAAATCATTTATTAATAACGAGTATTTTCACCAAAAATTCTGGTTTTAGTTTTCTGAATTTCTGATTATTTTGTAGTTGAAAGCGAATATCGCGTGTGCGTGAGTGTATTTCTGAGAGCATGATGTCGCAGCGACGAATTCTCTTAGAGTAGTAGTAGTGGCATCAGAGCGCGAAAAAATTACTTTTTGTTAATATTTATTTTGTTTGAAACACTTTTTTTTTATTTTACATCATCGGCTCAAGTAACTTATTGTAAAGTGTTATTTTTAAGTAGATAAGTATGTGGTTTCATTAAGTAACGCAATGTTAAAATTACCCTGTATATCTTTTTATTTTGTTCAGTATTAGATTGTTTTTAAAATTATTGCAACTATAGTGTAGTATAAAGAATATTGAAAACGAATGAATAATATAAGGTATATTATTTGTTCGAATTGAAGGGGGGTGATGATTGGAGGAGGTCATTGAATTGTGCTCCGTTACAAAAGGCACTTCAGACTGTATTGACCGTATTGGGTAAGGTTATTGAGGTTACAGTAATTTTGTATCAATGTTCTTCGTCTTGATATTTACTTACTCCAATACTTGATGTTTATTTATTGACAACTGTTTATACCTACACTAGCGACCCGCCCGGCTTCGCACCGGTACAATGCTGATACTAAATACACTACAGAAAAACTGTGAACGTTGTATATAAAAACATAGCGGCCCGCTCTGGCTTCGCACGGGTATAACATAAAAACATAACAGTATTTCTCCACTATTTAATAGATGTTATTATTATACATATAAACCTTCCTCTTGAATCACTCTATCTATTAAAAAAAACCGCATCAAAATCCGTTGCGTAGTTTTAAAGATTTAAGCATACATAGGGACAGAGAAAGCGACTTTGTTTTATACTATGTAGTGATCAATGTATAAAGGTGAACTTTATGTCGTGGGTATCTCAGCCAGTCAAGCTTTGGATGATGCAAAGATGAAATAATTAATGCCCTATGAAAGCTCATAATTTTTTTTTTACGTACATACATACATGCTCACCACGCCTCTATCCCATAGGGGTAGGCAGAGGATTGCCACTTTGCACGATTCTGGCATACTTCTCGCACTTCCTCCACCTTCATTAATCTTTTCATGCATTCCCGCCAGTTCCGGGTACTTTGACCTGATCTTTACTGAGCATGTCAGATATCTGACATTCGAAGGTTCGGTGCGGTCGACCGCTACCTGCTCTTCATAAAAATGTTTGCAGTCAAAAAATTCTATTCGTACGATTACAAATTATTCTGCTTACAATAATAGTTTGATAAACGACATTTTTCCGCACATTAAACATTGCATGCTACACAAACTTTCTTGTGGAACCGCGGTCCGTAAATGTCGAGGCCGAACCAATCAAAGTTTAATTTTAAGTATTAGTTTAATTTCGCATTTCCGACTTAACAAGGCTGAGCAATGAGCATGTCTTAAGTTACATACGTCATCTTAAGTAGGATTCCGTGTGGGAGACCAGTGGCGAAAGGTAAAATTTTCCTAAACGAAACCCAGCACTACATATAGTTACTAATATACATAAAAGCGAATTGTTCTAATGATAATTAGATTCTACATAAAGGAAACTGGCAGGAATCGGATTATATGGACCCTTCACCACTGGTAGATACGAACTACCAGCATTTTGTCTTATCCGCTGCCAATCAATAGTATATTTGGAAGAGAACGTAGCTATTTTTTATTGTACTTCTACTGACTCAGGAGTGACTGCCACGGAGGCATGATACGAATATGACTACCGCTGAGGTTGGAAAACCGTGTCTGTCTTAAAATTATCAGAGGGAGCTCGGAGTCAGGAAGTTGGCGGTGTGATACCCCCGTGCCTCGAAAAACACGTAAAGCCATTGGTCCTGCGCCTGATCCCTCTACGGTCTATTCGGATTGCCGTCTCACCAGCGTATGAGAGTGAAGGAACAGAGAGCACTTGTGTATTGCGCACACACTTATGCACAATAATATCTCCTGCATACTTGGCTGATCTCCGTCGCGATTGACCGCTGTAGCCTAAGCTACGAGGTATCTGTTGACTCATATTTCAGAGTGACTAACACAGTACAGCGTAAGGTAAACACTGAACTTTCTAGGTAGTAGAACCATAAAGAGCTATTTATAGTCAAATAATTTTTTCTTGAGGCTCAACCGCGTGTAAAGCCTTTCTTATTACAAAAATCCCTTAAGCATTGTACCGATGGATAGCACCATTTGTAAGACGCCAACACAATCTATTTTTAGAATCAAATTAAATTATATCGTACAGAACAATTTACCGGGCAAAATGCCTATATGTTAAACCAGAAGGTGATCTATTTGTGTGGCAAATTTCATCTAAAATCGTTCAGCGGTTTTTGCGTTTACTAGTAACAAACATTCAAACATTTTCATAAATATTCGTATTTGTATTTGTAAGAGTAAGAAGTAAGATAAAATAATGTAGGCGACTCCCGAAATAGTGCACCGATATAATTATGTCTGTAATAATTATGTCTGTATTAATTGTATTTCAGAAGGAACAATTTAATAGTAATAAAATGTATTTTGACATAATATCCTACAATGACGCCAGCATGCGTCAGAAATTAAAATTACACAAATTGCGTTCAATTGCTTACAGATAAGAAGTAGGATATTCTGGGTGTTAGTACTCTATTAATGTTTAATCATATAGTTTACTACACAGCAAACGCGAACCTAAATCTAAAATTCCACTAAAAACAAATTTCTAGCCGGAATACACGCATTTGGTAAATTATATTTACATTAGCAATTGCTCGTAAAGATTTAGGTTGAAGCAATCCAAGGGTCATTATCATAAAGGTATAGTTGGGTTTGCTTGTTGAAATTTTGCAACGCTTTACTCTAATCGTCACTAAACATAGCATATATAAGTTTTTACACCTCACTTGCTAGGTGTTTGAAGTGAATATTATATCCTTAAATAGTAAATGTTATCCCAAATACTTTTATCGTATTTTTAGATTATACACCTGAACTGCCAGACGTTATTCTTTAAAGCCACAGCGATATGACCACACTGCACCTGATGAAAACTGGAGTAGGGTTGATATAGTGTGGACTGACGAAAGATGATTTCGCCAGTTGATACTAATGGAGCCTCGAAGCAGGATACACACAGGATTATGTTATAAGCGCCGACGCAGACACGCATTAGTAACCCGCGCGTTCACAAGTCACAACGCTTTTTCAGCGCGAACATAAAGGATACACTGTCGTCCGCTAGCTAAAGTACCTGCCGCTATATCGGGTACAAAATAAAGTATATGTTAATTTAGGGTTTTGATCTAGCGGTGTGTAAAATTTCTTCCAAATCCATTCAATTTATTTCTAACAAACATCCAGACCTTCAAACATTTCCAAAGACTTCCATTTATAATACACTACTAGTTTTCAATTACCATAAATAAAAAATAACATAATCTGCTATCGTTATTAAACGAATTTTGACAAAAATAATATCATAGAATTATCCCTAAAAAGGTAAATTTTGGCCAAAAGTTACATTGATGCATAATTCTTTAGTTAATTCATTATAACTTGATAACTTTTACAATGTCTTATTCATTAAATAGTTGTCTCTTACCGATATTTTGTATTAATTGACTAAACTAACCTTACGTGTGATCTACATAGTATTTATTACATTTACTACGTTGTTAATTTAATGGTGGATTTTTTAAAATTTCAATTCATCATAGCTTTGTTATTTACATATAGATGAATATTTTGACGGCACATTTATGATGTCTTACCTCTTCAACATATCCTTTTTATTTTTTCGAATTAAAAACTATGTATGTATAAGAGATAGGCCTTATAATAAAACTATTGGTGTATAAGGGGTAGGCCATAAAGTAGCTATAGTGAAGCTCTGCCAAGAGACGGGAATCTTAACAAAATTAAATTTTTGGTATTATTTTTGGTGATTGGATACTTGTATTCCAAATAGCGACCACCGTACACAAAGTGTAAAACCCAGCGGTGGCAACTGTATATATCAGGTTTCAAACAGGCCGGCATAATTGTGTTGACTGGCGAGGGGTAATCATTTATCGTCAGTCGACACTCTATTTAGACCGTTCTCAACTTACTAAATAGTGCCGTGGTGTTTTTTTGCGGTACCGACGTAATTTTACAGAAAAAAATTAACAGAAGGTCGAACGTAACGCAATTTTGACGCAGCATTTTTTTCCCTTATTCTGGCATAGATTTAAACGCGGCTTGGAAATACATTTCCATTTCAAACTCATTTCTTAACGTTTACAATACTTTCTTTAGCTCTTTCTGTAACAAAGGTCCGCAGTAGAATGTTGCAACCTTTTTTATTTAACAAAACTGATGTAAGGATATTTTTATATTGTCAACGCATTTCCCGAAATGGTAGGCAGAGGTGAAATAAGAACATCAGTTATCTCACATATCGTGGCATTTTATATTCCTGCTTGTCCCTATAAATCCTGATGTATTTGATAATATAACATACGTACTTTATGGTTAATAAATATCACCAAACACAGTGGAATTATTTCATTTGTTATATACTAAAGCATTTGCTACGTCTATATATTATATAATCTATACTATTATATAAAGCTGAAGAGTTTGTTTGTTTGTTTGTTTGTTTGTTTGTTTGTTTGAACGCGCTAATCTCAGGAACTACCGGTCCAAACTGAAAAATTATTTTTGCGTTGGATAGCCCTTTGTTCGTGGAGTGCTATAGGCTATATATCATCACGCTATACCCAATAGGAGCGGGGCAGTAATGGCTAATCTCAGGAACTACCGGTCCAAACTGAAAAATTCTTTTTGCGTTGAATAGCCCTTTGTTCGTGGAGTGCTATAGGCTATATATCATCACGCTATACCCAATAGGAGCGGGGCAGTAATGGCTAATCTCAGGAACTACCGGTCCAAACTGAAAAACTCTTTTTGCGTTGGATAGCCCTTTATTCGTGGAGTGTTATAGGCTATATATCATCACGCTATGACCAATAGGAGCGGAGCAGTAATGGCTAATCTCAGGAACTACCGGTTTGAACTGAAAAAATCTTTTTGTGTTGGATAGCCCTTTGTTCCTGGAGTGCTATAGGCTATATATCATCATGCTATGACCAATAGGAGCGGAGCAGTAATGAAACATGTTGCAAAAACGGGGAAAATTATGAGTTTTGAGAGCTTCCGTTGCCTGCGCTGCGTAAACGGTTAAAGTTATGCAACAATGATGTATGACGGGATTGTTTCACTTAAAAAGTTCTAAATAATATAACAAAGTCCCCCGCTGCATCTGTCTGCCTTAACGTGTTAAACTCAAAAACTACCTAACGTCTTAAGATGAAATTTGGTATGAAGACAGTTTGAGACCCTGGGAAGAACATAGTATAAGGGCCACTCCCGGGAACATAAGTTGCTGGAAATAAAACTACTTGTAACAGTCTTTCGGTGCCGTGTATATATTTTTACCACTTTTTTACAACGCTTCATCACTCGCGCACACCACGACTCGTCGAGTCTATCTCCATCCGGTTGTCTAACGAGTCAAACTACCGTCTTATTTTAAACATTGTTTATAAATATATTCTAAAACTATTTTTATATTAGTTATTCTATTTGTTAAAACTGTAGACATATTTTCATTATTTTTTTGAGCAATAAATCAGTTAATTAAACTTACCATTTGTTTTTAATTTTCCCTTTTTGCTACTTTTACTACTTATACAAAAGCAATTATAATATCAATATTCATTATAAGATTTGTTACAATTATAATTGACAATTTAAGTATGTTTATGAATATTAGAGGAATCAGCTTGATTCAAACATAAATTACAATGTTGCCATTTAAATTAAAACAATACGAGGTTCATCATTCAGTAAATATACTTTAAGGATTCAATTATAAGCTATACAAGTAAACAAAATAATAATATATAACCCATTACAATTATATTAAATAAATAGGCTTACAACTCGGCCTTCCTGTTAGTAGCGAGTCCCATCGCTTAAAATCCACAATTTAAATAAACCTACTACATAATAATAACTGTACTCAATTAATATACTGATTTAATAAAAAAAAAAAAAAAAAAAAATTTCAGTCATCAGTAATACAAACACACGCACAGTAATCAAAGGTACAAGGTGCAAAAATAATAATAATAATTTTTTTCTTCCCTTTTACGCTCCGTATCCCTGGTCAATTGAACTGAATTATAATAACTGTAATATGTAATTATTACATAATAATTAAATTGGATTTATCAATCATTTACAAATTATTTAATCATAATTATAGACATACAAATGACATTTTAACTTATAATGAGCTATCATATTTCTACAAATGATTTTCTATTTTTATATTTTTTTTTTGTTCCCTTAGCTATTATCGTCGTCATTGTCATCATCCGAATTGTTCTCATCACAACTACTTTCTAAATCCCTACTGAAACTTAGCCACGGCTGCATTTTATCGACTGCTACTATAGCTTCATAACGTCGATTATTTTTCCGTGATAATGGAGTATCTTCTATAACGTACCTATCGTTAGGGAGTACTTTTAGTACACGATAAGGTCCTTGATACTTAACGACTAACTTCTGTGACTGTCCATCGTGCGGAGTCTGTCGTTCGATGCGTACTAAATCTCCTTCGCGGTAATGTGTGGGGGTTTTCCTACATCTATTATATCTTTCTTTGTCCTTACTTTGTTGTATATCTATTTTCTCTTTAGCATTGTCCCTAATGTCATCTAATTTATCAGCTGGTGTTACATTAACGGTATCCTCTAAAACCTCACTTAAGGTTCCCTCGCTTCTGCATCTTATATTAAATCCAAAAAGTAACTCTGATGGTGTCTTTTGCGTTATTTTATGAGTGGTTGTATTTAACCCTAGTTGAATATCCGGAATTTGTTCTTCCCAAGACTTTTCGTCTTTACCGTGTGTCATAGTAGAGAGCGCATCAAGAATAGTTCTATTGAACCTTTCCACTTGGCCGTTCGCACGAGGGGTAGATACAGCGTTCAATATGTGTCTAATGTTGTAATAAGTGACAAATTCTTTGAAAACTCCGCTCGTAAAACTGGTACCTTTGTCGGTAATGAGACGGGTTGGAACCCCAAAATTACTAATATAATCCCTGAAATTCTTTATCGTAGTTGCTGACTTAGTATCTTTAACTGGTCTTATACTAACGAACTTAGTAAAGCCATCTACCAATACAAGTAAATAGCAATTACCCTTTTTACTTTTTATAAACGGTCCCAGGTGGTCTGCGTGGACCGTGTGAAAAGGCACGCTAGGTTTGTCTATAGGATGTAGTGTGCCCTCCCGTTTACCTCCGGGTGCTTTGTGATGTAAACATTCTAGACACGAAGAAACATATTTTTTTACAAGTTTACGCATTTTAGCGAACCAATAATTCTTACGAATACGTTGAAGAGTCTTGTCATAACCACAATGGCCCACGTCATCATGGTTCATTTTTAAGATTTGCCAACGCACTCCCTTTGGCACGAGCCATTTAATTTCGTCCTCTACTACCCTATAGACCCGATTATTTTTAAGTCTATAATTTTTGTGTATATCCATGACCTGTTTCGAGTCTGGATCTGATAAAATTTCTTTTATCTTTTTCACCTCCTCATCAGCAGATTGGACCGTAACGATCCAGTCCTGCTCAGTTGTTTCGATGGATAACATATCGAGTCGCTCTGGAAGTTCCGGCTCGTTTCCCTCAACTGGGTTGCGACTCAGTGCGTCGACATGTGCCATTCGCGGCCCCGGTCGATACTCGATGGTGCAGTCAAACTCTTGAAGTTGTACCCACCACCGGGCAATCCGTGGGATTAAGTCGCGCTTAATCAACGTCGAACGCAATGCGTTACAATCCGTGAATATTTTAAATGATATGCCGATGAGATAGACACGAAATCGGTTGAGTGATGCTACTACAGCTAGCGTTTCAAGGTCATAAGAGTGAAACTTTCTTTCGTCTGTATTTGTCTTACGGCTAAAATATAATACCGGTTGAAAAAGACCATTTGAATTGGCTTGCAATAAAATACCAGCTAAGCCATCTTTGCTGGCATCTGTATGCAGCTGTGTGTCGGCGAAACGATCATAGAGCGCTAGAATAGGTCTATTAGTCAACATCTCTTTTATTTTGTTAAAAGCACCGTCCTCACTATTACCCCATACCCATTTTATGTCCTTTTTTAAAAGATTGGTTAATGGTGCCGCTAATAGGGCGTAATGCTTGACGAACCGTCGGAAATACCCAGAAAGCCCAAGGAACTGTCTTAACTCGTGCTGGTTTCGGGGTTTGGGAAATTTGGACACAGCTTCAGTTTTCCGCTGGCCAGGTCGAATCCCGCGAGAACTCACTTCATACCCCAGAAAATCGATTTTATCCAGGAAGAAATTACATTTGTTCAATTTTAGCGTAAGACCGCCTCTTTTGAGAAGTTCTAGAACTTCTTCCAGTCGCCGTAAGCCCTCGGCGACGTCTTTAGAAGGAATGAGGACATCGTCCATATACACAACTGCGTATTTGATTTTGGCCTCTAACAGTATTTTGTTCATAGTACGTTGGAAGACCGAAGGCGCATTTATGCGATGCATGCATGCATGCGATTGTATTCGAACTGACCGTCCGGTGTTACGAAAGCGGTTATATGTCGTGAGCCTTCGGCTATCGGTATCTGATAATAACCAGAGGCCAAATCAAGTGACGTAAAAACCTCATTACCTGCCAGTTGGTCTAGTTGGTCCTCGATACGAGGGAGCGGATAGTGTTCCTTTCTGGTTTTACGATTCAACGCTCGATAATCGACACACAGCCGTTTATCGCCGGTTTTCTTTTGTACTAGAACAATTGGACTGGCATATGATGAAGTGGACTCCCTAACTATACCGTGATCAAGCATTTCTTGTACCATATTCCTTACTAGAGAACGATCTGCGTAAGACATGCGATAAGGTCGATAGACAACCGGTTCAGCGTCTTCGAGTTCAATAACCATTTCCGTTAGGTCTGTGAAACCCAAGTCATGAAGTCCACTTGAAAAGCAACTGTTATATTTTTCTATTAATTTCTGTAATTCCGAGCGCTCCTCTTTGCTCAGTTTATCATTACAATTGATAACATCATTATTTTGGGTCTCACAGAACGTAACGTTGCACGCCTCCAAAATACCCTTTGACCCTTCGACATCCTTAAATCGAGCTCGCGTCAAAAGGGTTCCTTCTTTAAGGACAATTGGACTAGGAGACACGTTACAAATCAACAACGCGCTAAATCCACTTTTAACATCATACTCTCCAGGCAGTAGATAATATTCTTTCCCATTCGGACCCCTTATAGAACCGTTTACATAAATAAGCGCATCTATACAAGGATTTGTAGTAACTCGAACGGCACGTAAGGTATTTGGAGGTATCTCAACATTTCCACTTGTTACAAGATGCATTTTAAGACTTGGATTTTTTTATATACAACCGCGGTAGGCGTTTTCGTTATAACGATGTCTGGTTTCTCCGTGAAAGAATGCCCCAAGAGAACAGGTTGGTTAATGACGTAATCGTCCACTACATACAGATTTATTATTTCCTCTATACCCTGAACTTCAACAGAAGCAGTCAACATCCCTATCGGGGCAACCAGGTTGGCTCCTATGCCCCTGAGAACCGGTAAATCATCGGGCACCAGTATGTCTAGGTCGAGTTTTTAGCTTTCGTTAGTTTTATAAGAGAACACTGACTGCCTAAGTCTAAGTGACAAACTAAATCATGACCGTTAACCTTAATATCAATAATATATTTGGCTGTTAAGTCCGCAGCGGAACATAATTGAGCTACCTGCTTCTCATTTTTATTTTGGTTCGAATCTTTCTCACGATCTTTATTATTATGTTTATTCCTAAAACAATGTACAGACAAATGACCTAACTTATCACATGTGGAACATTTCGATAGAGGTTTGTCGCATTTATAGCTTGGATGTCCAGTTTGATCACAGTTATAGCACGTCATTTTTGGGTTATTGAATTTAGCGGTAGACATTGCACCTTTACGATCGTTTCGAAATTTCGAATGCGAGTCATGACTTTCACGACTTTGCCCTATCTTCACCGTTCTAAAATATTTCAATACCTGCTCCGGTTCGGAAAATTGCGCGGCCTGTGCACCTACCTTAACAGCCCTATCTTCAACGCCGTACAATAAGCAGTCAACTGCTTGACGTTTATATATATTACACCTATTTAGCATATTTATTTTTGCATAATAGTAGTGCTCGAGAGATTCCCCGTACTTTACCTTTTTAGAGAGCATTTCAGTCAAGAGTTCAGCATAGTCTTCGCGGACAGGGAAGGATTCAATTAGTTTCCTCTTCCATTCCGCCCACGTAAACAACATTGTTGGTAAACTTTGGTACCAAGACTTGGCGACACCACTCAACTTTGGAAGAGCATAATGAATCATTTCCCTATCTCCCCAGCCGTAAATATCTGCACATTCTTCTACCTTTGTTAGCCACGTTAGGACAGTTTGTTCCTTTGACATGGGATCAAATTCGGGAACAATGTTAACATTAAAAGTTAAATTTGACTTGTCTGAACCCTTGACCGATTGCAAAATCGATAAAAACTTATCTAATACAGAGTTGGTAGAATCTACATTCTTTGATTCTTTAGAATTAGTAAGGTGTAACCCATCAGGCTCTCTTGACGAACTACGAAGTCTTTTTCTCTTACTTGGGGACTCTTCTTTATCTTGCCTTTGTTCATCTTGGCTCGAGCTACATCCTCTCATGTTCTCCCGTCCACGGGTCTCCATATAAAGCGAATGATCTGGTACTGATCTTGCAGGCGTACGGAGCGACCTCTCCTGTATTCTTTGTGGATGATGCACTTTTCGTTTCGAAATCCTCAAATCGTGTTGATCAATCTCCATATAGCGCACCCGGGATACTCCTGGTTGTTCTGAACATGTCATCCTCTGTGTTCTTACCTGTCCTTCATACTGGGGCGCACTACGGTGTCGATCCTGGCTCTCACACCCGAGCCGACTTTGATCTCGACCTTGGGCCTCGTACTCAGACACGTTTCGGTCTTGACCTTGGCCCTCATACCTGGGCGCACTTAAGTTTCGAACCTGGCTTTCGTACCTGGGCACACTCATGTCTCGATCCTGGCTCTCACACCTGAGCCGACTTCGATCACGACTCTGGCCCTCGTACCTATGCTCACTTCGGTTCTGACCTTGGCCCTCATACCTGGGCACATCTGGATCTCTATTAGCATCAGTCTTACGTTCCATTGTAAGCTGAAACTGACAAACGCAAACTTAAGTATGCATTTATTATATTAATGTATTTCAGTATGTACTCAAATTGCATTTATAATCTAATCATCAGTATCTCATCTTCTATTTCACATTACAATAATTATGTGGGTAGGTAACACAATTATTCTTTGAACCATTACAAATTGTATGACGAAAGTAGTAAAATATTCTACCGTTCCTAATGGCATCGTAATGACATACCTACGACTGAAATATACACGTTGTTCAAAGACATTTAACTATATAGTTAGTTATAGACCGGACACCAAGGCCATATTTTTGCTCCAAAAGCTATCACCTATCGGTAACAAGTCGTTGTCCTTTCAAATTGCCCGTACGACAATGATTAATTAGATATTGGCACAAAAATAACATATTTGTAGAAAATATGCTAACATGCATATTAAAAACGTGCAAAACATGGTATGGAAAAAAAATGTAAAGTATTTTACGTTAATGTTTTGCTATTTCACGGTAGATTGAGTAACCATCACACAAGCGCAGGATGTTTGTATGACAATCTTCCAATGTCCGCTCTATATAATCTTCGAACTGTTTGACGTTGTTTATATATACTCATATAAAAAGAATACCCTTAACATTTAAATAATTTTAAGTACTTAGCTAAGTATCTTTTGAATAATTGAGTGAAATTAAATAATTTATTTGAACTTGTAGAATGTTATACATCATTAATATTCCGTCAATACTAACATTACCTCGCAGTTCTCACGAAAAAAAAAATGGGAATGATTTGTACTTCATTTTGTTATCGATGTCGGTCTATCAAATTATAACATTGAAAATTTAAGCGTCTCAAACGCAAACCGAAAGAGGGACAAGAAAAAAAAATCATAATAAATAAAAATATGGCTGAACTAATTTGTGTGGTTCATTCGTACAATTATGATGTCTAGCTGAGCACTGTATTTTATTTTTCGTCTTTATTGTTTTTATATACATTATATTACTAGTCAAAGACGTTTTAAGACGAAATAAAGGTGTTTAAATAGGTAGGCACTTACGTTAATCTTGGCGGGCGTAGATCGAAAGCAATAATTGATTTCGCCGATTCCGCTTCTGAAGTTATAAGGGCCACTCCCGGGAACATAAGTTGCTGGAAATAAAACTACTTGTAACAGTCTTTCGGTGCCGTGTATATATTTTTACCACTTTTTTACAACGCTTCATCACTCGCGCACACCACGACTCGTCGAGTCTATCTCCATCCGGTTGTCTAACGAGTCAAACTACCGTCTTATTTTAAACATTGTTTATAAATATATTCTAAAACTATTTTTATATTAGTTATTCTATTTGTTAAAACTGTAGACATATTTTCATTATTTTTTTGAGCAATAAATCAGTTAATTAAACTTACCATTTGTTTTTAATTTTCCCTTTTTGCTACTTTTACTACTTATACAAAAGCAATTATAATATCAATATTCATTATAAGATTTGTTACAATTATAATTGACAATTTAAGTATGTTTATGAATATTAGAGGAATCAGCTTGATTCAAACATAAATTACAATGTTGCCATTTAAATTAAAACAATACGAGGTTCATCATTCAGTAAATATACTTTAAGGATTCAATTATAAGCTATACAAGTAAACAAAATAATAATATATAACCCATTACAATTATATTAAATAAATAGGCTTACAATAGGCTCCCGGGAAACTACTATTTTTATAACGGAAAACTTTAGCCTGAAAAACTTTATAACGCGGGCGGAGCCGCGAGCAAAAGCTAGTCAATTATAATAAACCAATAGGTATGTATGGTATATTAAGTATCAACACCTCGAATGTTCGCGAACGCCCATTCGTCATGATCGCGTCAAATCCCCACATCGCGTCAAATATATAACCCTGTAACACCATACTATATTTACCGTTACTTCAATCGTTATCAGATTTACTATATAGTTATAATATTACATATGTACATTTATCCCGAAGGAATAAACGCAACTAATGCGCACAGAATTCGCAGAATTCTATACAAAATTTATAGCGAGCCAAATTAGTTTTAGTTGTTAAATTGATATCCCAGCTCATGTTTTTCAAATTGACAAACCACTAATCGTCTTTTATCGCATAAACCAAGAAATGTTTATCGATGGTAGGACCACTGTCTCACAGACAACGTATGAGAAGTGACAGTTTTTTTTGTTATTGGTAGTCACGCCAATAACAAAACTTAAACAATAAAATATGAAATGAACTGTATAAGGTAGCTTATTTCCAAACAATAATTATAAAGTATTTTTTAGGTCAATGTAAATTTCAGTTTTTTTTTTGCAAAAACTTTTGTTTTTTGGTCTGTGTATTGCAGGAATTGAAACCTGGCCATTATTCAGCCACGCTTGCCGCCATATTTTACATTTTACGTCGGAATTAAGATTGTTTATCGTAGTAGCTCACAATAGTAACTTTGTTTTGTTTATATAAATATGACCGATATTTCGCGCGATATTTAAAATCAATGAAAGGAAGTGTGTTTTTTTCGTATAAAATATGTTTATTTTATTGTTATTTGTTAAATACTTTTCTGAAAACTACTTGCCAATTAAGATAATATCCCAAAGCCATAAAACCCTACCCAAATCCCCTCCCTAAGTTCCTAAACTATTCCTTACCTTGAAACCAACAGCATAACCAAGATTCTTCTACTCTTATGGATATTATGGGACATGGCTAACTGATACTCAACCTAAATTCTAAACAATAGAATAAAACGATTTCAATCACATCTGCTTTTTATTTACCTCCACGCGGAAACAATTTTGCCAACATGTGACATCGAATGGAGGAAAACAAAAAATCCCGAACGTTACTCCGAATTGACATGTTGAAAACAAAACTCTAGTGACGAATGGTTGGAATTAATCCCGCTGTATTTGTATTCAGACGACTCGGCAAATCGAAAAAAGCCGTCATCGAAAAGGAGAAAGAAAATATATTGAGTAAAATGCGGCATTGGTACATAATCACTGTAGCTTACCATCAACCAAGAAAAAAAACTACTATGAGTGCGCCAGTTCTGTTTTGTTAGTTAACGTTGTGAATACATGAATTTGGGTCAATATTTCATCACTTAATGGCGAGACTTTTATTTTCTGGTTAGGCTATATAAATATATCATTAGTATGAGAAAGTAAAAAATTATAAATATAATTTTATTCATTATGTAACTTTAACTTTAACCAAGTTGTTTTTTACTGATCATTGCCTCAAGTGAGCTTCATTGCTAACTAGGATCTTAAAATTGACACTATTTAAAAAGATTTTTATCCAAAAAATCATTCATCAATTCTATCACCAGAAAACTTAACATACGCGAACTTAAAAATCACTAAACATCCCTAGAGGGCTCAGTTCCTGACATCAGACCGAAAAGAAATTCCATCAAACACGTAAGATTATCTCACTAAAACATTTACAACTCTCAAACTACAACTCAAAAGTACATTAAACCGATCTACAAAGAAATTAAGGTCACAATATTAAGCTGAGCAAAATCTCCAATTTCAAAGCACATTTAACAACTACATATTCTGTTTAATAAGCCCCTTTCTCCTATAATTACCGTAACCCTAGTACACTCGAGCCTCGCGGCGGGGGCCAAAAATAAATTCAACTAAAGCTGGAGGCATTTGCTATGTAGGTCACGTTGTGACGTCACTCGTCCTTACAGCGAGCTGTGCAGGACGCGGCCTAAATATGACTGGTAGGGGTTTAAGGATACCTCGTATTACGTGCTTAAAGCAATAGAAAGGAGGCTTTATTTTTTTCTTTGCGCAATATTTTTGTTACTGGTTGGTGAACATTTAAATTTCGAATTTGTGAAAAATTTCGTTTATTTGTTTTATTTATGGAAGCCGAATGATTACATTCCTTAATTCTAATATGGTGGCATGTTTATAATATTACTATTCTAGCGGTATATTTATTATATAATATAAAATAATTATAAGTTTGTTTAACATTAAGTAATGGCCAATTACCTAAACGTATTAAATAAATAAAATATCAAAGTACTGAAACTTATTTTATTTATTTTTTGAAACTTTACGATCTTATTTATCGTGTCCCTTCTGAAATTCATCTGGTAGAGGTCAAGGTGACCCTGAACGTTCAATGCACTTTGAGCTTTGTTCAATATTTAAACTTCAAATCACTTCGCAAGTTACTAGTCGAAGTAATTCGATCAGAAACAAGATATTAAAGTACAGGCTTGTTGCTTTACACGAAAACGCGATCAGTGTACAGAGTTCAAAGACATAAACTCCAATATTAGATAAATAATAAAATACTTTATTTATCACGTAGGCGAACAAAGTTGCACTTATGATACGTCAAAACAGTATAAAAGAATTATTATTATTATTTCTGAATAACATTCAACATCACTTATATATATAGGGACATTTTAAATTACGGATAAAATTCAAGTAAAACAAATTAGCCAGCTAGGGTTGGCAGTTAGGGGGAAATATAAGGCTAACCCGTCGCGATCCTCACCGGTGAGGACATGAGCCCTAGCCTAGCTAGATATATTTTTGCATTATTATTTGCGGGTAGGTACATGTTAAAGCACATTAGGAATTTGATGAAAATGAATTGATATTTATAGTGATTATATGCTTGCTTCGACGATAGCCTAGTTGGGTGTCGAACGGACTACCGAGACGAATGTCCGCAGGTTCAAATCCCAAGGGCACACACCTCTGACTTTTCTAAAAAATCATGTGTGTATTCTTTGTGAATTTATCGTTCGGTTTAACGGTGAAGGAAAACATCGTGAGGAAACCTGCACATCTGAGAAGTCCTCTATAAGAATTTCGAAGGTGTGTGAAGTCTACCAATCCGCACTAGGCCAGCGTGGTGGACTAAGGCCTAATCCCTCTCAGTAGTAGAGGAGGCCCGTACTCAGACTGCTGTTGCCCACTGGGGCAAGTATATAATACAGGGCTGATATTATTATTATTTTTATTATTAGCAGGTTTCCCCCAGTGATGACTGCGGGGTCCAACGAAAAAAATACACAATCTTGTAACCTTCCATATTTTACCAAAAACTATTCGTTAATATCCGAGATATTAAAATGCCATTTAAGATGGTATCTGGAACAATTATCCGCTCGACAAATTGGCACTAACGCTGAGTGATGCTCGCTAGTTACACGCCAATTGCCGGCGGCTAATTATTCACAAGGTTACGTGAACTACGCTGTTGCTAAGTTTAATGCAACTTATAATTTTGATACTCTGGTATTTGACAGTTGATTTCTTATGTTTACACGAATGTTATACATTAAAATTAAATTTAGTTTTCAGATTTTATGGTGGCTATAAACGCATAAACTTCTGAATCGATTTGTATATTGCTTCCAGATAAATTACATTATGGATTGACATAACATAAGCTACTTTCTATTCCAGAAAAATATAAAGTGGAACCTTTTCCTGGAAAATTTCACGCAAGCGAAACCCCGTGCAACTAGTCTCATAATATTTACCATTCAGTAATAATATTAACCACAAAATCCGCTAACCAACAAAACGCTTTCACCGTCAAACATTTATAAATTCATCTAATATTCCGTGCAGTATTCAATTTTGCTACACTATTTATAGTGGATATTCGACCACTATATCAGTGGGCGGTGTGTGGGTAGGTTCGGATTACCTGCCATTTTCCTGTGTTGTCTAATACCATTAATAGATGTCGCTTTGTGCAAAATATTTTCCGAGGCTATCCGCTGTGGGCGACTACTCTGCCTTAGAGGAAATGCTATGAAAGATATGTAGGTGGAATAATCTTGTATTGTTATTATAACCTTTTGCCCCATAAATGGTACTGAGTTTTAAGTAATATGTTCAAAAAAAATATTTAAAACCATAGACTAGGTGTTAAAACCCGCCAAAGTGGCCCACGTAAGTTTCGCGTTCCGGGATCTGGTTGTGTATATCCGATTCCAACAGGCCGGCATAATTTTGTCGACTACTGTCGAGGGATAACCATCTCTCGTCAGTCGACAGTCTATTAAACCCCACTTCTCTTACCGTCAGGCGCAGTGTTGTCACTTGGCCGTGCAAGAATAAAAATATAAATAATAAATCCAAATCAATCAAGTCATAAACATCAACCATATAGTTTAACGTTATATTTACGAGCTCCAAATGAAATGTGCGCAACAAGTAACCTCCATTAGTGGGATTGCTTCTTCGACTCGCCTACGACCGATCTTGATGGAAACGTCCATTTTGAATAAGATTTTGATACAGGGAATGCAATGGGAGAATATAATTTAAGCCTCAGCAGATATAACAGTTGTTCTGAAAATCGAAATGTAGCAATACTCGGCGAAAGGTTTCAAGCTATATAATGTGCCTTACGAGACAGCGACCTATGTAATATAATATGTATATAAATGTGGCAAAATTAATGTATGGGCGTTTGAGACAGCGACCTATGTAATATAATATGTATATAAATGTAGCAAAATTCATGTATGGGCGGCTGAATATTATCAATCCTGGGGCCGTAGCCAAGATGCCTTTTTACAATCGTAAACGATAGTAAAAATTGATAAGTCTATCGATATGTTATCATTATTATACACAGAGACGGTCTTAGTGGGAAGCAAACCGGGCGACCGCCCGGAACCTCGCGTATACTGGGGCCTCGCGCAGTGCCTTGAAGGGCCTTTTATTGCGATCTTACCGACGAAACTGTTAAAACCTGGGAATCTTCTTTTTGCGCCGTTCAGGCCTTGCGTCTCTACTAGTGTTGTGGCCTCATTCTAGAAATATCACAATTGTTTTATGAAATTTAAATACTCTATGGTTTTATTAAAATTTCAAACTGGCAACACCAAGAATTAAAAGCTCCCTTAGCTCTCGGACCGACAGGACCAAACTTTCTACATTAGTTAGCTAGATATTAAGATAATAAGAAACCGTAGATTCTTATATCAAACCAGTCATCCGGAACCGAATCTGATAATCAATATTTCAGTATATTCTGGAATAGAACCCATTACCCAAGCTACTTATAAGTCAATAATAAGTTATCTCCGCCTTTACAAACGTAAAGTTGTCGGCTTGCGTAATGGAATATCGTTGGGTTTTCATTAAAATTCCTTGGAAATAACCAACTTTCTCCCGCTTTGATAAAAAGGAAAACATTCTTCAATAAGCCTTTAACTTTAATGAAAAAAAAAACGCCTTAAAAACGGATTTTGAGGAATAGTTGCCCTAGTTAATATATTTCATTACAAAAAAGTATTTTATTTTCAAATTTAGAATACTTAATATCTTTTTTAATTTTAAATACAATCTTCGTTGAATGGAACAGAATATAGTATAATTTTTTTGGATGACTTTTTATAACATACAACAGCGTGGTGGTGGTATAATACCACCAGCCTTGAACACCTACAGAACCTGAGGAATTGTGAATACGTTGCCGACCTTTTAGTAAATCAGCTGGGAATCAGAAACGGGGAGAGGATTCACTGAACCCTGTTGGCCAATGCCTAATATAAGCCCCTCCTTTCAGGAGACCCCAACCCCAGGCAGGCAGGCAATGCTGTTTAAGATGGTCTCTAAACAATCGACATTCGTCAAAACTGAGCATATGAGAATGGTCATAAGATATATGATTATACTAGCTGTGCTTGCGGTTTCTCCCGCGTGGAAATCCAACCCACAAGATTTTTTCCAACACGCGACCTCTTCAACAGTAATATTTCAGTCAATTTACACAAAACCGTAATGTACTATTATTCTAAACCTTCCTCAAGAACTGCACTATCTTTTAGTAAATACTGTACAAAAATCCGTTTAGTAGATTTTGAGAAAATTGATCACATACAGTCAGACAACTTTTGAGGAATTTCCTTCATAATATTTATAGATGTTTATCTCCGAAACGATTACTTAATTACTAAAGATATTTGAAAATTTCATCCCAGTGTTAGTGAATTAAAACTTTCAACACCGCAGGAATATTGTGTATCAACAAATAGCAACCCTCTTCCAGCGTTTTAATATATTTTTAAACCGTAATCTACCCTTTTTAAAGTACCTATAAAAAATCACTTCCAAATCCCAGACCATAAAGATAAGCCGTGAAAATTAATAACAAAATGCCAATAGGTTCGGCGGCAAGCGGAGCGAGCCCGGCGACCTTTGGCTGAGACTCCCGGCCCCCCGCGGACACCCCGGACACCGTCGTGTTATTAACCCGCCTACGCAACACCCGCTGGGCACCGTTTTGCGGCAACCTTTAAACGTGGACTACCTTTATACGTCCAAAAATAAATGGATAGTTTTTTGGTTCATACGATAGGAAGAGGGTAGGAAGGTTGGATAGAAATATTCAACACTAATCACCATACACTTGATGAAAACCGTAAATAAATAACTTATTTATTTGTACCAAACAGAATAAATAATACAAATAAGAAAAGAGATTCAAAAGGCACATTTATAAATGGCGGTCTTATCGCTTTAGGCAATGTCTTCCAGACAACTATGGAATGGATATAAAATCGAGAAAGAGAAAGAGAGTGTAGTGCAGTGGATTACCTTACATACCTATTAGCCAATGTATCTACGCCCAATTAGGCAATGTCCCTCGATTTTCCACATTACATTACTATTGTCCGCATTTTGACGAACCACGATATAAAAAGACTACACAACGAAAAAAATAATATTATACAACTGTAAATTACTTAGATAAACAATCCTTGCTTGTGACACGAAAATACATATTACAATACACCCGTAAATGTAAAATAAAAATTGTACTACGCAGAAACCCAAACAATAGCACAACTCATAAAACCGTATAGGAACGTTTTAATTAAACAAGAGCGTATTTGAGACGCATAGAAACGACCGAATGAAAGGAACGAATAGATTTCAAACGTTTCACGCTTTGAGTGAATGAAAGGCGAGTTTTTAATTCGGAATAGATTTTTTTTTCAGATTTGCCCACATTTCCAACACAATGCGTATTGAAGGCTTTGACAATGAATGTTCGTTTTCCGACTTATTTTAGGTTATATAAAATGGTTTCGCCCTCAATTCTATATTAGTCAAGGTTTCAATCAATTGAGGTATTAAAACGATCTGTTTAATATAGATGGGTACTGCAAATAAAATAAGATTAAAGATAAAGATATATTTATTTTGGAAATATTAGTAAAACAGATTATACATGAGATTATTTAGAGCAACCATATTTAACCAGAGGATGCTAGGCAAATTTACATTGTTTGAATTTTTTGAAATACATTACCTATATGTCACAATTATCGGATATGAAAAAGAAATTGAAGTCTTAAGTAGATATGTTACAATTATTACATAAAATAAGAAAACAATTATTGTAAAATACGTGAGTAATATGAAAAATATATGTCAATTAAGGTTTTAAATAAAGAGAATAGATGTAATTTTGGATGCTTGACACAGTCCTAAAAGTTCTCAATTTTTTTAAAATATTTATTTTATTTCATAATATTTTTTTATTTAAATTCAAATTTCAAATCTAAAAAATAAAGAGTCCCGTTTAAATCATTGAACAAGTACACAGACAGAACTTGAAGCAGAAAAATGGTGCGCCTGGGACTCCTTTCAAGGATTAATAGTATGTGTTGAAATAAATATGTGTAAAAAATATGATATTAACGAAATATTATTTAGTATCTTCTATCTGTTCATCGCCCTTTTTATTTCGCAGACCTTATATTATGCTAAAGTTTAGGCAAATATTCTAAACAGTGTTAAATCTGCAATGGCGAACCCTTAATTTAATGAAATAAATAAAAAATCACAATTAACTTTCACACACAAACTTTAGGAATAAAGAGACCGAGCGGTTTTCGCATGCCTCTCATGTGTAACACAACACAATTTAAGGTATATAAATATTAAAAACAAAAATCAACATACGTTACAAATATTTCATGTTTCATTCTTCTTTGACAACGATTCGTTCGAGAAATAATTACAAATGCCAAAATGTTTCTCTGGAGTTTATTTTTGCGACGGAAACCTGAGACGGAAACTGACGAAAATAATTCACAAAGAAACGGCGAATCAAGTATCATTTTATTTTGTGTCACGATTCAAAGTCTGCCTAAGTGGCGTAGTTGTATTGCGTACGCGGTACTACAACACTGCAAGGAAGTGGGTTCGAATCCCAAATCGGGAAAATTAATATTGAGTTTTCTACTCACTATCGGCGTTTAAAATTAGTACCCGATATGACTATAGATTCGCTCCCTATCACATCATAGGACGAAACACACATGGCGAAAACTGAGTGCCCTGGCTACAACTCTGCTACACGTGGATAAAGGCGTGATGTGATGTGGCTCTTATTTACAATCAAACGTAGTACAACTTAGTATAATACTAACGACTTTGTTAATTATAATAACCCTTTACGGCTGAATATTATAGATTTTAATCTCAAGCCAATTATCCAATTTAAATATGTACGGAAAAACGTAAAAAATCCTCATTTAATCAATATGTATTCATCATCATCACTATCATTTCAGCCGGAAATCGTCCACTGCTGGACATAGGCCTCCCCCTTTGAGATCCATAGGGACCGGATCTGGACCGCCCTCATCCATCGGACTCCAGCGACCCTCACCAGGTCATCGGTCCATCTCGTGAGGGGCCTGCCTACGCTGCGTATTACGTTGTATTCATCTCGGCAAAATCCTTTTGAAAGCTAGTATCCTTTAAGTACTGTTGACAGTTTTGACCGAGACAAGGCATTGGCGAAAGGTCCATATAACCCGATTCCTGCCGGCTTCCATTGATATAGAATTTCTGTAGAATGTAATTATCATCAGAACGATTTGCAGACCGCATTTATCCATATTAGTACCTATATGTTGTGTGGAATTCCTTTTCGGAAAACTTCACCTTTCACCACTGAGACAAGGTTATAAATTACTCATGAGACGAATATTACTAAATCAATTATCAAAGCCCCCTTTTCAGAATCATAAAAGGGGCTTCACATAACATTGAGAGTCTGTATACAATATACACTGAGAGTAAAGTCTGTATTTATGTCAATGACACCGCTACGCTGTGTAGGGCGTGCTACGGCGCGTAGGCGGGTGTCTACGGCGTAGTGTCGTCGTAGCGGAACAATTATTATTTTTTTTATTGTTACATTTCGTTTGTCTAGGCACCCACTCGAATAGAAGCCGGAGTTTGTATTGTTATACAGTCACAAAGAAAAAAAACAACTAGTACTTTAGTAAAGAGGAAAGGAATTTTTGACTGCTTTTAATTGTATTTACTTAACACACAACTTCGAAGATTAGGGAGATTTCACGTAACCTTGAAAGTTATACTATCATGTAGATTTCAACGCTAAAGCAAAATTAATATCAGGTACACACCTTGAATATCATAAATAATACACATCTTTTAAAATCCACTCTATGATCTCCATAATGATTTATGTTTACGCGATTGTTAGGCATTGAAATAAAACTATATGGATTTCGCGGTTATTTGTATTATAATTCTCACCCGACGTTTCGAAGACAGCAGCCTTCATGGTCACGGGGCGGACTGAGATGTTGGTCATCCGCAAGTAAAAGTTACAATATCTACCTATATTACAATTATACAATTTTTTTACACAGTATTTTAAAAGGGAGAATATAAATAACTGCGTCATGTTAGCAAATCAATCTTATGTTACATAACAAACATTTCGTTAAGCAAACATTTCATTAAAATCAATACACATAGGGCTAGCCTTTCTAACTTTATTGCCCGCAAACTTTTGCCTCGACCACAGGATCGGACACAAGCTCCGCAAAACATTTAAACTCCGTCGACCTCGGCGAGAAACACGTTGTTAACTCCACTAAAACTATGTTATTATACGCGAGACATAAAGCCGCATTCATACAGGAACGTGCATTTTTTTTTTATTACTTTGAATGAGGAGACAAGCTTGCCGTTCGCTTGATGGTAAGCGATACGACCGCCCATAAATACCAACCAACACCTTGAATTACAAAGTATTGTTTGTTCCACTGCGCTCGCTAACCTAAGGCGTGAGATGTTAAGTCTCATTATGTCTAGTACACTGGCTACAGTGTCCTTTAAACCGGAACACGACAGTGACTACACACTGCTTCTTAGCGGCAGAAATAGACATTGCGATGGCATCTACCCAGGCGGACTCTTACATATGAGAGACCTACCACCAGTCTCACATATTACAATTTTATATCAGTTGATAACAGATAATGGATACATTTTGGTCTTGACTAGATACCTAGTTCACACACCACGCGTTTATCCCCGAAGGGGTATGCAGAGGCGCAACTACGGCACCCACTTTCAACAAATGTTTTCCGTCCCATGATAGGGGGAGAGCTTATCGCTATATCGGGCGCAAATTCCAGACTCCGGGCTGATACTAAGCATAGTTCAGTGCTGTCTATGTAAATTCTCATAAATAAATAAAAATTCCTCATAACTAATTACAATATTCTAATGCCACTTCGATACGGGACTCTAAAACCACGTCGTATATATAGTCACACTCCCCGAGCGTCTGAGGTCTCCAAACACCGCGATTGTTGACTCAGCGGAATTAAATTTAGACCCTAAGCCCGCTTGATGAGTTTATAAGGGCTCTATAGGAGACGTAAATTGAATGTCGATCAAAATAATGAATGAATTGCTTTGGCTTCCTTATTGATTTCGTTCACTTGGAGCAATGCTCTAATAGAACTTAAAATCGTAAATCAGTTTCTTGGCTAGGTTTTTATACTACAGAATAACGAGATAAGTTTAATCAATGATGTTAAGAGCTATGAATGAATATGAAGTGTTAAATTTCACAATATACTTATTTTTAGTCGAGAGACCTGTTTAAAAATATGACAGTTAACATATTTATACACTGACTAACTTTTGCTCGCGGCTTCGCCTGCGTGAAGGAGTTAAAAACATAGGACACATACAGTCTTACTTATAAACTTGTTTTACCGTTAAGAGGTGGTTAAGAATTGCTTAAATAGCTGTCAAAAACATCACCGGTTCCTAGTTTAAATTATTAAGAGACAAGATGGTGGATTTTGACTTACAGCTGATTGAGTAAATTGGTGTTATAATTAAGCATAGCTTTGCGAATTTTTATAAGACTGATAAACTGTTGCAAGACGAAATAGATGACATAAACTAAATAATATTTACCACTCGATGAAGCTGTCTTGCATCAGAAGCTACCCTAACCCAACACATTATACCAATTTATGTTGCTACGACATCAAACTTAACCTACTTAGCAGGTGGGCAAACTTCAGAAACGTTCCCACATACTTTATTACTGCGCTAGTTTTTGAGGCAAGCGCGTATTAAACTGCGCTATCCATAGCTATGTAAGAATATATTTCTAATCTATCTAACCGTCAATGGAACATGAAACCTTCCGATAAAATATTTATTATTGACTGATCTCGGAACGCGACATACTTGGGCCACTGTTGCAAGTTTTACACCATGTGTACGGCGGCACAGTGTTCATTATCCGGGCGGACCTGATCTCTTTCCGGTAATGTCGGCTTGCCGTCTCAACAAACTATAAGAGTGAAGGAACAGAGAGTGCACCTGCGTATTGCGCACACACTTGTGCACTATAGTATATCCTGCGTACCTAGCTGATCTCCGTTGAGATTGGCCGCCGCGCCGTGGCCGAAATCTGAAGAAGACTTGATTTCAATTAAACAAGAGAATGGCGAGACGCATCAGAGCTGGCAAGCTGCTTTAAATAATAGTAATGTCATCAGAGTTCATCAAACGTATGCAACGCGTTAATAAATGAAATAGGTGCACACTAAATGTATTCTCTAGGGACGACTCATAAGTAATGAATAAATGCAGCCAACAGTCACACATGACCTTTTTGTGTATTCGGGGGGAAAATTAAAACGATGACATGACCCGACCTCACAAAAATAGCATATTAAGCGGCACACATATTACGACCTTTGAATTACAGAATTATTATACCAATATTTGCGAATAATACAAACCCTGGTTTGTGATCGCGGCTTCGCCTGCCCGAAATATATGACAAATATATTAAAAACGTTGCCTATATATTTTCGTAGGATTAAAGGCTACTAATTACCAAATTTCATCGAAATCGGTTCAGTTTTTTTAACCATAAAAGCATAACAGACTCTTATTTACTCTGGCTATTTCTCGCAACTCCTTCAATGGTAATAGAATCTTCTGGGGTAAGCATTTTCTCGGGGAAAAAAACATTAAAACACTCAGGAATAACGTAGCTTCCTATTGTTTAAAGAATTTTCAATATCGGTTCAGTAGTTCCAGAAATAAGCCTCTAAAAACCTACAAGCAAACAAAGAAACTCACAAACTTTTCCTCTTTATGACATTACAATAGATGTATGTATTTGTCTAGTTCATGTTGCATAAGTTTCCTAAGCGATGCATTGCGGTCGTCTTGAGACGCGCTTACCATATTGCGCTCGGTTAGCTACCGAGCCTACTACAAGGCCGCTTGTAAAGCATTGCAGCAGTGCCAGAACCACGACTCCACGTCTACAGAAGCAAAATAAACAATAGATGAAAATTCTGGTGATCTGACCGACAAATTAATAGGAAACTATTGGACCAAACAAACAAAATATGTTTAAATAATTGTGTTCTTGAAATTATACAGGATAGCATTTTGGACGACAATATTACGGTTGAATAAGGTTGATTGGGAGAGAATGCCTTTGACGTTAAATCCGCCTGGGTACCATAGGTACAGAGTGATTTATATTAATAAATATTCAAACCATAAAATTACAAACGTCTGCATAACACGTATCTAGTCACAATCAGTCTTACTTTTAAAAAATTCGCAAAGCTATGCTTAGTTAAAACACAAATTTATTCGATCAGCTGTAAATCAAAACCGCCATCTTGTCTCTTAATAAGGTTTAAACTAGGAAACCGGTGAAGTTTTTGACAGCTATTTAAGCAATTCTTAACCACCTCTTAACGCTAAAATTAGTTTATAAGGGTGTATGGGTCATCCAGTTTTAATGTCATATACCCAACAATGTTATGAGAATACAGTGTCTACCTGATATCTATGTAATATATTCAAACCGGAATACAACAGTGCTTAATATATTTCTTAGCACCAAAAAAATAAATAAACCAGTTACATTCAGACTCACCCGAAAGATGGAGAAATCAATATAGTAATCAGTGGCTAAAAATTAAATATTCCGAAAGGGAAGCCTACACATATAGTTACTAATATGCATAAATGCGGTTTGCAAATCGTTCTGATATTAATTAGATTCTACATAAAAGGAAGCCGATAGGAATCGGGTTTCATATACCATTCGCCACTAATATCTACAAGTTAACATAAAACTATATGCATATTTATGTGACGATGGCGTCTGATTAATTTGTTTGGCTATCAGTCGCCAGCGAGCCGGTTAATCTCCGATTTGCCGTATAAATGCGTATCGATCACTGGCAGACGGATATTACGTACGTTACTCGTGTTATGACGTTTTAATGTTTATAAGGTAATAAGTGTTTTATGTGTTGAATCACTTAGATGTGATAACGAACCGATGCGATGACGATTATTGTATGGTGGAAATACCGATAGTGGCTTGTTGTCGTAGATCAAAGAGGCTTATTTTCATAAGTGTATGCGCAATATGTAATTTCGTAAAATTTCTACTGATTGATAAAAATCGCAATGCATCAGGTTTAAATAATCCATTTTTGGATTACACGGTATATTTTGCGTTAGCCGACACCTAGCACCGGCACAGAAACGCGCTATAGACGCGTCGCGACGGAGGGTACCCACTAACCAGACTTTTTTATGTGCGCACGCGCCGACTTCGATTTTTCTGTGGTTTTTTACGGCGCTCGAGGCACCACCTGTGCGCTCAGGAAGAGTTGACACGCACAATCATGCGCATGTGACGTGTTTTGACTGACACTTATACCTGAGGTTTTGAGTTTAATTTCCAGGTCAATCACTAATAATGTGTGGAAACTGGATTACTTGGTCGGTTGAGTACTTGATTTTGTTTGGTATTGAAAATTGTGATATGACAAACACCCGCTATCGATACGAAACACCACCAACCACATGATACGAAAATAAACGCTAAGTTAACCTTCAGTATAATTTTGCCTACCTCCTCTAAAATATAAACAATAAGCCATTCCAATATTTGATTAAAGCAGACTACAAACACAGCGGTCCACAAAACTCTTATCAATCGATTTGAAATTGGACGTAATAGTACGTAATTTGCACAAAGTAGGATGTGAAAACACGCCGCGCCGGCCCCGCGGCTAATTAGAATCCAAACTAGTCCTTTTGTTTGCAACCCTAGTTCCGAGCCTTTTGTTGTCTAGGTGTACTCTAATTAGACAACGGGTTTTAGCCCTTTGAAACACTTTAGTTTTTATTCAACAAAAAAATGTTTTATGTTTTGTAGAAAATGTTTCTACATTTTTTTTTTTTGCTTATTTTATCTGCCGACCAACACTGTAATACATTAAAAGTTGATGTGATTCGCGTAAGATGTAATGCCAGACGTAAGTAACGGATCATTCAGCCCTTGAAGCATGGTGGTATATTGTCGATAGGACTTTCTCCGCGGAAGAAAGGTTAACTTAGATATTGCTCTAATACTGTAAATATTTCGCCGAGTCACACTATAAGCCCTATACCTACTCAGTCCTGGATTTGTAAATAGGCCGTATAGGCCGCGGCCTATGGGAGGCAGCCTTTTAGTTGCGGCAGATTTAATGAATCATTCGTTTATTTAACTTTAGTGCCTTCCATAATTATACAAAGAAATGAAAAATTATTAAGTATTTTAGAAACCTACATACATACATAATCGTACCTACATGGGGTGGCGGAAATAAAGTGGCCTATAAAAATATAAATCCGGCACTGTATCTACTTGAGGTTAAAATGCCTCTTTAGTGCATTATTTTGTCTTTCGCTTTGCTGTGGAGGGAAGTGGACACTTGATATTTCCAACTCCTCCCTTTTTATTTGATTAATTTCGTTGCTGGATAAAGACAGTTTTATGTTCCCTGAGACTCGCCGAGCTTCACTGCTCGGTGTCATAAAATGCGTGCCACTGCTGATCCTGGCTTACAGGAGTTGTAGTGGTGGATCTGAGGGCGTGAAAGTTTCTAACACTACAAACATTTAATATGAAAATGCTGGAACATCTTTGAGATTGAAAAGGCTGACATCTACGTTCGAAGATCTTTCTTAGCAGAGAGAAATAACACAAAGCAGTCGCAGATAATATCTATCCAATTTAGTTTTGAGTAGTTAGCTGACAGCCGTTCACGTCGCTCAAACATAGCTTTGGAGATGATGTCTTCGTAATTTTTTCTAGATATATTTTATAAAGACTATTATTTTTCGTTCAGACACGTCAGTCATATAGTGCTATAGTACACTAAAAAAAGAATGGTGAAGTCGCTGTCTTGTTTGTTTTTACTATTAACAAGATGAGAAAGCTGCTCGTTAAATGGTGGTATTAGATCAGTAAGTACAGAGCAGTTCAAATATGTCGATAAAGACATTACGTTCCAATCATTGACGTATATTCTATATACAGGAACGTCCATATAAACTATTTTTTCAAAATATGAACTAAAATTGCAACTAAAACGTCACTGTTATAACCTATTTATTTACTTGAACAACAAATAATTTTACTTATTTGACTAATATTTTTTCTTCAAATCCAGGTTGACTCTTAGACTCGCGTTGTTATATTATGAGCACCACTCCGTACATAACCACAATCATCAATTATGACACCATACTAAAATCAGTTTGAACGGATGACAGTTCAATTCAATTGAACACAGTGAATGTTCGGAACGCCAAATCTAGTATGTAGTACATATATATACATGGTCCCAATATATTTACCAGAATTATTGGCTTACTGAAGAATAGTGGCAGTGTCCATATAACCTCATACCTGCCGGCTTTCTTTTATATAAATCTAAGTGTCATCAGAACGATTTGCATTTATGCATAGTATTAAAACCTATAAGTTATGCCAGGTTGCCTTTCGGAAAATTGCATCCTTCGCCACTGAGGAAGGACCTCTCTGGATGTTCGGCAAATGACTCAGTAATGTGAGATTGTTCAACAAATAAATAGTCACAAAACAATCGACTCGAAATATCTAATAGCCTACCGAATCTTCTACTTAACCCAACCGAATGGAATTGTATTGGACCAGTGCAGATTTACGTTCCAAACCCATTCTGAAATTTTTATAAAGGCCTTTCCGTTTTTTTGATTATTTATACGGTCATAAATTATTTTTTTGTGTTCTGATCTTTAGGTAGCTAAATTTTGGTACTATAAACATATTTTATTTACTTACGTCTTTTAAAGTATGTAATATCTATGTTTAAAAAGTATTCATAAATTATCTGTTTGAAACCAGACACCTCATGAGTTGCTCTAGACATGTACCACCATGCATATCACATCCAGACAGAATATATTAGAATGCTAGTAACACCCCACGCTCAACACATTGTAAGTATATGACACTTATCGACTTTAACACAAGAATACTAACATTACAAACCATTGCGATGTCAATGCCTTTTATAATAATAATACATTTTAATTTCCCGCATTTATGAATACATAATTATTTCTTTCCATAAAAAGTTTGCATTAAGGCTGTATAGAGTTCGTTCCTTCGCTCATTAAAACTATTAATTAAAAAATCATTCTTATAATGACACATTGAAACGTAAAGCCACATTAAAAAAACACTGCAACACGTCCATTATGCTACATTGAAGCTACGATATACTCACGCTATTCCGCTGCTGAGGGGTACTGTCCACTCCCATGATGCACCGACACACTATTTACATATTATTACGTATATTTTGTGTCACTAGGCCTTTTTCGGTTTTATTTTTAATATTCAGCCGCTGAAATGCGGCTGTACGTATGCGTCCATTTTAGCGAGGGAGGGAACTGAAAATTATAGAGACGGTCGGTGCCAGTGTCGATTTATTGGATTGCATTTTAATTTTATTGTTATGTTTGTGGCTGTTCGATTGGTATCCTTGTGGCGAATTTGAATAGACAGTGAAGAAATTTATTTGAAAATTAGAATTTTCTAATTTTGATAATGTAATATATACTATATTTTATGGAAATTAGTAAAGTTAAGACCATTGAAACTGTAATTATACGAAGGAAATAGCTTCGCGAATTAACTTTGTATTATATCAATGAAAATATTTAAAGATAACAAGTATATATCTTTTTAACGAGTTTTGAAATAAACTGGCATTATGTCACATACATAGCACCAAAATTTAGAAAGCAACTTATCTATCTCCAAATTAAAGTTTATTTTGAAAAAATAAAATACGTTTGAACATACACCTTGATATAAAACTGCAATCATCGACAACACTTCACTGACCACATCCCTACGGTTCTTGATGCTGCGCGCGCCGTCCAGACCCGTACCGCCTCACACCTTCATCTCACGCTGTTGACGTAATTTAAACTCTTTTTCTACCAAACAAGGTATCTGTTTGTGGAGAACAGGTCGGCCTTCGTATTCACGGCTAGTGCAAGTGATGGAAGATGATTGACAAGTAGTGAATTTCAAACCAAAGAAACTATTACTGCCAAATACTTTATCATCAAGATCAGCTGGGTGCTTAATAATTCCATAGACTAATGTTAATTGATTGGGCAAACTAAAAATGCCATCACTTTATGGTGTGTGGTTTTCGCTCATAAACGCACACGAAATCTTGGCTGAATTATAAACCTCTGAAGAAAAAATAAAGTAGTTTTCATCAGATGTCATTTAAATACACTAAGAAATTCCAAATAAAGTCACCAGATAAAGTCAGAAATATGAGTCATCAGCAAAATTTTGATAATTGAGATTCTCATTAAACTTCATCAAAATCTGTAATCGAAAAGGATCACACCGCACGTGTTAAACTATAACCATCACAAACTAGAAGATTTACTTACGTTGTTATGATATTCAGATCACAGCAATTCTTTCGTGTATCGAACCCGCGACCCTACGAAGCTCATCTGCCGCACGTCACTGTGACGTAGTCATTTTTGCAGAACCGTAACATTTAGACGACCTATATTTCCTGGCACTCGCCGTGATCTTACTTAACGCTGGCTTGTTTCCAGTAGTCATTACGTATTTATTTGGATATTCTAAAGTTTTTGGTTTTGTTATTTTATATAGGTAAATTTATTACACACTATTCTATCAAAAGAAATGCGGCGATAGTTTAGTTGGGTGTGGAACGGACTGCCAAGGACACACACCTCCGATCTTTCTAAAATCATGTGTGTATTCTTTGTGAATTTATCGTTCGGTTTAACGGTGAAGGAAAACATCGTGAGGAAACCTGCACATCTGAGAAGTTCTCTATAGGAATTTCGAAGGTGTGTGATGTCTACCAATCCGCACTAGGCCAGCGTGGTGGACTAAGGCCTAATCCCTTTCAGTAGTAGAGGAGGCCCGTGCTCAGCAGTAGGCAAGTATACAATACAGGGCCGATATTATTATTATTATTTTATTCCATCAAAAGCAATTATTAATAAATAATTTGCACTAACAACAAACAGCAGTCGGAAATAAGACGTTATTAAATGACGTCACATACATAACATGTGACGTTAGTAGTAGTAAGAATAGAAAGTGCGACAGAGATAGACAGTGCCACATCAAACCCTATGAAGTTTATTATAGTGAATAAAAAAGAATTGTTCATTCGGAGACAAAAGTTAGACGACGAATTTGTTCAGCTACCTTTGCGATTGGCTGTACATTTGACACACACTTTATTTTATCTCAAAGGGGTTTGTAGGCACTACTGATACAAAAAATATCTTCAGAACATACTTGTAATTCTTGGCAATAAATAAAATAAAAAAAAGTACAGCTCCGTCATAAAAATTACGAAAACCACGTGCGTAAACATCCGCTAAAATTATTTTAGGAAAAGCCGTATAAAAGCTTGAATACGTAAACCTTAGGTACCTATATTTATTCCTGAAACTTTGCAAAGAAAATTTCACAAGAAGCTAAACGTGTTCAATTCAAAACAATCTCTTTGTCATGTTTTTATGAGGAAATTGTATGCGAAATCAAAATAAAACAGCCAAAGCTCTATTGTTACACGTAATATACATACTTGTATCTTAGTTATAAAGAATTGAGGACCAGAGACGTGGCTTCAAATCTCAAGTAGGTAAAGCAAAAACTATATCGAAAGAAATAACAAAATATAAATTCTAACACTATTTCTTCTACGTCCTTAAAACATATATACAAAGGATTCATGCAAATATTGAAGTAACTTTTGTATACGCTGGTGGTGAATATATTTTATATGCACCCGGATATCGAACACACGGTGAAAGTAAAGTTTCTTTAACCGTAAAACCCGCCGTAGCAGCCCACGTAAGTGTCTCGTTCCGCCATCAGCCTCTGTAAGCCCGGTTCTAACAAGCCAACATAATTGTGTCGACTGCCAAGTGGTAATCATCTCTCGTCAGTTGACATTCTATTGGACTTAACTTCAATGTTTACTGGCTGTTTAGTTTTAATGTACCCAAAACTTAAAGGCCTGTGTATCTCAATAAACATTACTATTTCTTGAACTACATTATAGTTATGCCACCATTAGTTGGATCTCGCATATTGAAAAGTAATTGATATTCTAGCATCATAGTGGATGACGTCACCAGAGTAAAACTAATCCCATCGCTACACGCTTGCACATTGAACCGTATCTCACATTGGTGAGGTCATAGCATTTGCTTAGTACTTTAACGCGTCGGTACGCCGGCGGGCAAATTTCAAAACTATGTAGTCTCGTATTACCTGTGATTTAAGTGCTGTTGAGTACAGACGAATAGCCACGAATACGAGTGTGATTGCTTATTCGGGTGTATTCGTTATCCATCATTCATATGCATATTCGTGCAAGAATTATTTGCTAAGTTGAGATGACAAATAGCTGCAAAACTTTACAAACGTTTGTTACTGTATCAAAATTTACATAAGTGTACAGCCCATAACATATCTACAGTTTACTACAAAGATAATAACAAATTGCCGTTGGTTGATACTAAATTAATAAAAAAGCTACATAAATAGCAAAAACCATAGTAATACATATTATGAGAAAATAGATAATAATATTGGCAAAGACTAAAGTAATACATAATATAAGAATTGAGAAGATAGATAATATAAACAACGAATGCATAAAACATCATTAAATGTTCATTTGCTACAAGTTTAATTATTATATTAAGTAATGTTAACATTATAGCCAGTGTAACTACTGGACATAATGAGACTTAACATCTCATGTCTCAGGATGGCGAGCGCAGTGGAATACCAAACAATACTTTGTAATTATTAACTGTAAGGTGTTGGATGGTGCCTCTACTGTTTATGGGCGGTCGTATCGCTTACCATTAGACGAACGACAAGTTCTTCTCGTCATTTAAAGCAATAAAAAACATTCGCATCACGTGTGATTAATATGCCTTTTTTAATTATTTATAGAGAGAGACAGTAAATCTACATCTGAAAAGTGTAAATTGTACAACGAGAAAATTCGTCTGATAGGTATTCGTTAACCAGCGTCGGTATGGCTGAATTGAGTTTCGAAAAAATGCATAGGTTCTAGTGCCTCCATGTTGAGAATGGTTGGCTTCTGAAACGAAACTAACTGTTCTCATAAAGTCGATGTCATTATTACAAATATTTATAACAACACAGCCTGAACAAGTATAAGTCTGGAGTGTCGATAAAGTTGTTTGTATTTATTAAGAACTTGGTTATATGTTGATCGCCCACGTCCGCCCTCTTTGTAGTACATACGAGTTATTCGACGATAGACTAAATTAGATTAAGTTCTGGTGTATATATCACATTACAACGTAAGCTCACGCTTGCAAACCCGAGGAGGTAGCATTTAGTGAATTTGTAGTTTGTCAAGAATTTTCCATCTTAATATTGCACATGACAATCCCTCGTGAAAGACTG
The DNA here is from genome assembly GCF_014839805.1 of Manduca sexta. NCBI lineage: Eukaryota > Metazoa > Arthropoda > Insecta > Lepidoptera > Sphingidae > Manduca > Manduca sexta. The sequence continues at coordinate 14,349,448 of NC_051137.1, read as the reverse complement.
ACTTTGCAGTGTGCACTTTTTTAAAATTAAATACAGCATAAGTATTAATCCAGATCATACTCTATTTACATGCCAAATTCCGTCTAAATTAGTTCAGTGTTTTCTGATTTTACTTCCAACAACTTGTCCAAATTTTTTCACAAACTTTCATATAAATATATTAATAAAAAGTAAAATAAAAATATCTGTTTTCATACCCCCGTTAAACTTACAAAATACGGCATAAATAAGAATTTGTTCTCTCACGTAGCCTCACGTAGCGATCCCTTTGTAGATACATAAACCTGAATAGTGTACAGAAAGCTTAAACGTCAAGAAGATTGATACGCGCTACTATAAACCCACTATTAAAGAGGCGCCCCTATTCAATACGTCTTACACACAAATTGATACGGTATAGCGTCTTAACTTGCTATGTGTGCCTTTTTTCTTTTTAGGGTTCTGTAGAGAAGGAATGCCAATGGGACTCTGGTACTAAAATTTAAGTCTCTCATATGTGTGAGTCCGCCTGGGTAGCTACCACCCCAATGTCTGTTTCTGCCGCTAAGCAGCAGCGTGTAGTCACTGTTGGGTTCAAGACATTGTACTTTGTAGAAGGACATTGTAGTAAGTGTAACTACTAAACATAATATGGCTTAATGGCTATGGCTCAATGCAGATCCACGTCCTCCCTGCCATTCTATTCATTAATTTCGTTGTAGTTTATGACATATTAGTGTTCCCTAACGAGGGTTAGGGAACACTAATATGTCATAAACTACTACGAAATTATGTTGACGAGAGTCAAGCGTCACCAATTGTAGTGATAAGATGCATGCTGATCATGGGTCACAGGTGTTGCTGTGGCGAGCGAGAGGGATAGTATTTTACATACATACATAGTATCACGCCTCTATTCCATAGGGGTAGGTAGAGACTATGGATTGCCACTTTCCACGATTCTGGCATACTTCTCGCGCTTCCTCCACCTTCATTAATCTTATCATGCATTCCCACCGGTTCCGGATACTTTTAACCTGGTCTTTACTGAGAATATCAGATATCTGACATTCGAAGGTTCGGTGCGGTCGACCCCTACCGGCTCTTCCATCCACATTCGTGTATAGTAGATAGAGTAGATAGTGTTTTACCTCTATGATATCATTATATCGGCTTGTCCTACACATGTTGACCCCGGCGCGGCCACTGATTCAAAAATCTGGTGACTTGTCATTGTCGAATTATTGATTGACTAGTACGCAAGAAAAACCGCGTGTAACTAGTGTGATGAATGTTCTGATACGTGACTTGCAATATTTTAGATCTAGGACAGTCTGTTATCTATACTTAATCATTTGTGACTCGTCTTAACGAGTCTAGTTCAGTGAAAATTATACATATTGTCGTCTAAACGTTTTGAAATATTTATCACTAGCTTTTGCCCGCGGCTATGCCTGTGTGGTAAAGTTTTTCCGGCATATTCTCCCTGAATAAGAAACTTATAGTACTCAGGAGTAATGCAGCTTTCTATTAGTAAAAGAATTTTCTAAATCGGTTCAGTAGTTTCAGAGCTTAGCCCCTACAAACCAACAAAGTTGCTTTTGCTCTTTATAATATTAGTGTAGATAGATCAAGCTACTAATTAAACAAATACACTTGGTGGTACTTAAGTGATCACCAGCGAATACAGATCACAGAATTATGAACTTTTATGAAAGAATTTAACATAACAATGATCGAAAAATTTCAATGACCATTCAAAGTACCAGCAAATTGACACTTTATGTTACTTTTCTCGGACTGGCACTGTTATCATCAAGTCCTTCCACACCGCAGACGAAAATTTCTACAACATATAATAATATCAGTCCTGTATACACTGTCCCGCTGCTGGGCACGGACCTTCTCCACTACGGAGAGGGATTAGACCTTAGTCTACCATACTGGCCTAATGCGGATTGGCAGACTTCACACAAAATTCCTATTAAGAACTTCTTCGGTATGCAGAATTCCGCACGATGTTTTACTTCACCCAAAACAAACGATAATTCACAAAGAATACACACATAATGTTAAAAAAGCCTGAGATGTGTGCCCTTGGGATATGAACCAGCGGACATTCGTCTCAGCAGTTTGTTCCACATTCAATTAGGCTATCGCTACTATTCTAAAACATAGTTCTACAATTAAGTACAATAATACAATAGACAATTGTTCAGAAGAGAAATTGCTAAAATTATTTCAACCCAATCCGCCCACGTTCATATCAGACGCGTGTCTGCACTTGTCACTAACACCCACCAGGTACAGGTGTCTAAGTTTTGAGAAATCGTTGTATATTTTAAACACGTATTTATTAATTACAGGAAAATAGTTTCTATTTAATGAATTTAAGAGTTATTTTGTAACGTGCACCAAGCTTGTTGGACTAATATCTACCTTGCCTAGCATTGAGATAATACCAATCTAGCAAAAAAAGAGTTTTTTCAATGAAAGTGGGAAGTTTTAATAAATACCTAAAAGAGTAGTGACCATTGCAAATAGAATGGTATTTTAAATCAGAGTTATGCTTTGCTATTTAAAGTCTCCAGGCAGGCTTGTAGTTTCTATTAAGTCTATTTTATGATTCTTGAGGATATCTATCCTACTTTAATAGATGCTTTAATATCAATCAATGTGCATAAGTTATTAAAATAGCTCACAGTAAAAATGCAGTCTTAAAATAAATCGGTGTCGTTCTTGTAATAATATGCATAAAATATTCAGAGGCACAAAATGCTTCAGCCGCGAGTGAATAAAGCTGCAATGTGCATTGATATACAAATTTATGTATGACCTCGTACTTACCTCGTATAAAATCATGTCAAGAGTCGTGTCGCTCACTTGTTGCACTATTTTCAAACTAATTATTGCGTTACTGAACTAACTTTATTTATTCAAAAATAAAGGATACAATCAATGTATCACTCTTTACTTTTTCCTCTTACGTTTTAATTTTCAACATTAACAACACAACACTAGCCACTGCAGATGTTAGTATAAAAAATATTTTGTGTAATACCCAACGTGCCAGAATTTTTCTGAGAAATTATAAACAAAAGTGCATTCTACAGCACTTTTAATTTGAAAATGGAACTCTCTGGTGTATTTCCCTTGTGTTTTAATTTATGATTCGGTGATAGACAATGTGATATTTTGTTTTCATTAATTTAGCACGCAGGCGTGCGTGAGTAAGGTTCACACGGTACTAAGGCGACGGAGCGCCCTGCGTAGCCACCTCAGGCGCGCTGGGCGGGTGGAGACACAGATTAATCCACTTACAATTTTCAATAACGTTCTCTGTCATTTGTAATTTTATTCCCAAACGTAATTACTCTGTTTTGTCTTGCTGAAATGCCGTTTACTATGTTCAAAAGCTTCCGTCGCCTTTTCTTAACACAATTTTGTTAATAATTACAAACCGAAAACAAACTCCTTAACGATTTCTCAATTATTTTTGTTTTGGAATAGAATGAACTAATTTTGAACCACTTATATGACTTCTAACAATGTCTGAGGTGCCGAAGATTCGGAGGTGAGTGACCTGGCAGCGTCTTGAACGTCTCGTCCTCTGAAGGCTGCCTACACGTGGCGATTGACTTGAAACATTCAGCTTTCGACAGCCAGCATTGAACCTAACATGTGCGATATTTATTCAAATCCCTTTCTTACCTTATTGTAAAATTGTGCCATGTAAGATTAATGCAATTGATTACGCAACAAGCGTGTTATTTTTTACTTCATATTGAGCAGTAACCGAATATAAGTTACGAATGGTCGATGTAAATCAGTTGATACACATGAACTGAGAATGCGCGTAATCTTGGCATATTGTCTTTCTACTCGTAACTGTTTACGTTTATTGTACTCGACGTTATTAAATTTTCGTCTAATGAAATCAACTTTAGCTTAACATAATGGAATTTTGTGAACGTTTTGAAAAATTAACAATGAGTTTCAGTTTAAATAAGATTACCCATTACCCTTTAAGAGTTAGAGACTATAATCCATACTTATAAATACGAAAATAATTTCATCTAAGTATATATTCGTTACGTTTACAATGTTGTACCGCTGAATCGATTTTGATGAAATTTAATATCGAGATAATTTAAAATCTTGCGAAGAACATGGACTACTTTTAACTCAGGAAAATAAATAGGGGGACTACTATACCGTAAAAACTTTGACATACGGGAAAAGTGGCGAGCAAAAACTAGTACATCCATAAATCAAGCTTGTTTTTTGTCTTCTAATGTAATGAGATAGCCTATGGCTCCATAGGCCACAAATTCTAAATATTAATAAATCAAAAGTAAAAGGCAAAGAAAGAATATGCTGTCTAACTATTGTGACGTGTTCAGCTGGCGATGATCGGCGAACCAGCACGGCGTGACCTCGTGGTGCACGCTCTACAAGTGCGCGGGAGGAATTGTTTACGCGGTAGACAGATTTCTGTAGACTATTTTTAGATAAGTTAAAAATCTGTACTCCGAACGTATGACCAATACAGACATTATAATTCTCCTGTCAGTTATCGCAAAATTGGAACGGTACAGTGCTGGCACTAGGTATTTGGCGACAGAAATTATTCTAGTTAGGGTAAGCAAGGTTGCAAATAGGGCATTTTCATTACGCCATGTGTGTTCTATCCTATGATGTGACACGGGCCGAGTCTTTCGCCATATCGGACACAAATACCAGACTCCATTATAACACGGAGCAGGAAAATCTCTATCACTTTGACTGACCCGGAAATCGAACCCACACTGTTGTCGTACCGCGCACATATTAGTTAAGATACAATTCCATTTCGTATTCCAACGTAAATTTACTTTAGATTGTCGAAATACCAAGAAGATGGCAAAAAAATACTTTTCTCTGAAATCCCTCCGTACATAAAATAAAACGATTTAAATTTGTTAATAATAAACCTAAATCTTTATTTTGCAATTACTTTTTCTTTTACAGCTTTTAGAAGTCCATTGCTGAACATACGCTTCCACTGAAGATTTCCACACGAACCTGCTAGAAGCGGTACGTCGTACCTATCAAGATCTTCTATAAATATAATATGAACAACTATTGATAGGTAGGTAGCAAGCGAAGAAAATAGGAACGATTGGGACAGGTTAAGGAAAGAGTAAACTAGAAGACCAAATTAATATACGGGAAACTCGTAATGCTGTTCCTATAAAAATTCCTGTGGGAAGTAGGGACATTGAAGGTTTAGCTCACTAGCCTTTTAATGGCATTCAGAAACCACAACAAACAAAACAAACTAATCTCTATTATCTTTAAACTTATTTTTAGACATCTTTAAACTAAGCCCCCTAATGAACAGATTTTCTATACACAAGCAATGGAAAAATGAATAAAAGCGTTTGAAGTGCGGGTAATCCGACCGCGCCGATGGTCTCGTGCTAGTGAAGCCGCGGCCACGAGACCTTCAAATCCAATTATTGCACAAAACGTGCTCCATACAAACGGATTACGATATATGCGCAGTTTCCGTGATTCATGGAGCTCTGCTGAACATTGTGATGAGTTTTTTTATTTTTAAACAGAAATAGGGCCGCCGCTGTTTATCTGCCACATTTTATTAATTTACTTATAATCTTGAAAATAGACAAAGGAAAACTAGCGTATCCATTTATTATTTTGATAACTGAAGCACTGATATGGGTATCTAACTCTTAACCCAGGGTCCAGAGAGTAGCCAAGCAGCAAATTGGGAAGGTAGGCCCTATACTTGAATGTAAATAGGTACCAGTTATATACAATAGTACTTATCTACTTGTGTTAAATCTAGACGGAGCCAGCCTCCCCGACCTCTCACGCCCAGAGTTCGCTGATGAAATAAAAAATTATAATGTGAGCGCAGTTCAACACGACTCTAAGGTCTTAGGTTCGAATCCCAGGTCGGGTTAAGTGATACTGGATTTTTTGCTCAGTTTTTTTTTAATCTTAATTATTATCGTTACCTAATACTTAGAAGTTAAGTTTTCAAAGATGTTGATACCTTTAGTAAGTACCTACATTTATGTATGAATTTTGACAACCAAAGTTTAACAATTTTACACGCTGTAATTTGTAAGAAGTAGGGCGCTGGGCGCATACAACGCGCGGCTGCAGCACGGCGATCAAATTATTAATTATCTTAATAGAATTGTCATAAAATCATTATTATTTGTAATGCTACAAATATACTAAAAATATTTTAGAATGAAAAGAGGAAAAAGACGCTTTATTAAAAAGAACGAAATTATGGAAAATAAACAAACTAAAACTTTATGGAACTTTTACGAAAGAAAAATTTCGTTTACCGTTTAGTTATTTTTAGACACCAACACTAATATTTTTACGGTTTGCAGCATTCATCCATCCGTCAAACTCAAGTCTGTCAAAGCAGTAAACAAGGAAACGCTATTTATTTGTTTTTCAACGAATATTTGTGAGAAAATAATCAATAAAATATCTAATAAACATAACACAAGCTTCTTAACACCGCATTAGATGACACTGGGACGTAAATACCAGCAATCTTTCGGGTAAATGCTTCGCCCTTGTAAACTCCCCTGCCGTTTAACGATGCATGTTGGACACTGTTACGGGTATAAATATTGCGAAATTGATTTTTCCCTATTTATAGGAATGCTGGGGACTCACGTAAGGTGTATTCTAGCCAGTCGAAGGTCGGCAGTCTGTCTGGTTGCTCGTCTTCAGTAAGTTTGCGATAGATTTGCATGCTCTATGATTCATACACTTTCCTTAAACGTAATGCATGCTTCGAATTGTTTAAGTTCCTTGGGGTTTAGTACTGTTATGTTTCGTTTGTTTGTCTGAGTCTATGGTGCATGTTGGGGCCAGTGGGTTGCATGTATTTTTCTTGTTTCATATTTTGTATGTATAAACAAATCATGTAAATAAATAATGCTACAGAATATGAAACTTAAATACCTACCTCAAAGTCTACATTTGTGAATAAAAGTATTTATATAACTGAACCAATAATACCTTTAGGACTTTAAGTATATGCTGAAGTGTCATTTGGACCAAAATGTATTAATGAGGAACACAATAAAATTATCAGATAGACAATTTTATATCTGTATATCCTGTCCCACTGCTGGGCACGAGCCTCCTCTACTACTAAGAGGGATTATGTCTTAGTCCACCACGCTGGCCTAGTGCAGATTGGTAATCTTCACACACCTTCCAAATTCCAAAGAGAACTTCTCACATGTGCTGGTTTCCTCACAATATTTTTCTTCACCATTAAAGCAAGCAATAATATAAAATTTTTTATATCCATAAGATTATAAAATTCTTGATAATAATCATTTGAAACTAAATATTATCAATGAATTTTAAGCACTGGATAGCAATTTTTTTTTCATACTTTATCACATTACTGATTGACAAGCGCAAGTGAACTCTAATATTTAATCTATGCTATAACTATGGTAGCACGGTACACTTGTGACAATGGCAGCCAGACTTAAATCCTAAATCCTAGGTCAGGACAATATTTTAGATCCTACATATTAGATAATACGTTGTAGTAAATTTATTTACCTCAAATTACAATTTGAGCATTTATCAAGACAGTTAAAAAAAGTCTTTTAAAATATTAATTCGTAGGAAACAAACTATATCTTTCTCTAGATATAAATAAATATTCATAAATTAAACTTATGAAAATTTCATAAAATTTATAATGGAAGACTTTATAATAGAATACTTTGAGTGTGCCGGACCTCATATTTAACATAATAATATAGGGAATTTATTATTAAGTTATCAGCTTCTGTTTCAAAGAGATTTGGTTATAAAATATCTTGAAGTATGAGCAGAAATATGGAGAGACATAATCTTAACATATGAAAAAACTCGAACAAGGATAAAAAAAATAGGGCCTGGCATAGGTTAATTTGCATGTTTGTGGATATTGCTTGCACCACAAAAAGTCTAATTTGGCACTAAACATATTAATATAACTAAATAATATATATTTTTCATTGATGAGCCTGCTAAGGATGATGTGTCTGCAGAGGAATAGGGGGGAGCGGATCAAATCTCGTTCTGCAATCTACTTCTGTGTTTTAAAACATATTTGTTTTTGTCTGAGTCTTGTCTGAATAATGTCTCTCATAATATCTTTGACACAAAATATATCTTACTGTAGAATCTATGCCATATGCAGCTGTGGGGTGTTCATATATGTGATACTAAAGAAAGCTTTAAAAAAATATATTCAATAGCCTATTAAGCTTACTATCTAGACAAGTATATGGCAGTATTTAAATAGTTATATATAAAATTATTTTGGCAAAATATACAAGACTTTTCATTATAATACAAACTCCGTTCCATAAACATGTGTCTATAATTTTTATTGTGTTATTTATATGCTTTCTCATTCATACAACATAGCTCCATGCTGTGATATATGGCTACACTTTAAACACATAAAAAAGAATACAAATTATGTATAAATGTAATCTAACATGTTATCTTAGTTAACATTCACGTAGCACACTGATACCCACACTTGGCGCACCAGTATAACAGGCTGACTGAAACTATTTTCAAGAGATATTTTAAATCATATTGTAAAGATGGGCTTAAACACCTAAAACCAGGTTTATTTTTCTATATATTAATAGGATATCCTATAGATTTCTAGTTGTACTTAATATAATTTTGTGTAATATGTTCCATATGTATTTATATCGTCATAAGTGTAAGTGAAACTATGCCAAGTATTTGTAAAATAAAAGAATATTTCATATGTGAAGTAAATGCTTCATACCCATTATTAAGCACATTCTACATGGAGTACTGTAAGACATAATTAAAGTTCATATAGAGGAGTGCATTAATAATTTATGTATATGTGTTACAAATATCTTATTTATTTGTACAACCAACAAACCATACACGATACATATCTATTTGTAACATGAAACAATAAGTAATTGCTGCAGCATATTACATAAAAAACATCTAGCCACAGCATAAGTGTACATTCCAAATATAAGACTGAATATAAAACTAGATTTATTAAATTCCACGGTCCAATTTGACCACTAGACAAGTTAGTTTAGAAAAATGTTCCTTAAAGTAATCTGCAATCAATCTATAGTAATGTTTAACCCCCTAGATATCGCTCTGCGACATGATCGAGCCGCCAGACTACGAGGAGGTGTGCGACCGGCTGATGGGCCCGCGCGACCCGCTCGCTTACCCGCCCAACGACATCGAGCTCAGCTGTGTGCCGCGCCGCATCAGGACTCGCCAGCACATCCTGCCTGACGAGGACCTGTGAGTATGGGGAACATGGGATATGGGATTTGTTAAAGTATTATGTGACGTTAAGCTATGTGTATAAGGGTTGTTTCTCTTATTCACATTCATTTCTTAGTTTAAAAGTTAGTTATCGTGGAAAAGTATTGACATACTCTACACATTGGAGTGTTATTGTTAATTCTAATTTAAATAAATGTGCATTACACACATTCACCTTAAAAATAGCTCGAATACTCACAAACACAGCACATATTTTCCAAAAGATGGATTTTGAATAGAATGTCGACTGACAGAGATGATCACCCCTCGGCAGTCGATACAATTATGCAGGCTGATCCCGGAATTCGACATACTTCCGTGGGTCACTATGGCAGGTTTAAATACCTTATGTACGATGGTTGCTATCAGGACGTATATAATTCAACAACCTATCAATTCAATCCTCACTATTTTAATTTCCATCAGTACGAAAGCGCCGATGTTCGTGCGCGACTGCCTGCGATGCTACACTTCAGACTACACCGTAGTGGAGTACAAGTACAGAGCGTACTCGGGCTCGTCGTGCGGCCGGGAGCGGCTCGCGGAGAGGCTGGAGAAGCTGCAGGCGGGGCCGCGGCATCAGTACGAGATCGACGCTGAGCCGCACTCCACTTCCACTGAGGAGTTGGCGTCGCAGCAGGTGAGCTGATACTAATATACAGTGATAGGATTTATATCTTTGTTTCATATTTTCTAATAGAAGTAGTCTTCCACTCTATTAGACTAAGAATATGGTTACTCGTCGTAATATTTGGTTGGGTTACTTACTAAGCAATAGCGTGATTCATAATAGTGGGTATTTTGGGATTGAGACCGAAAACTTTTTGCAGTTGCTGACAATATCACAAATCCAAATATTTGACCCTAAACCTTAACCTAACCACGACTTAAATGACATTCACTATAAAAAAGACAAACATAAAAATAATACCAACGTTTCGTTCAATTCTAGTTCGAATCACAATCGCAACCGTCTAGTGGACGTCAGTCAGTGGCTTCAATATCCTCATCATCATCTTGCAATGAGACGCTCACCCCGCGCGGCTCCTGGGCGAGCCTGGACCTGCGCAGCTCCTCCTCCGACCCGCTACTGCCTGATCTGTTCGAAAGGAAACCGCAGGAGCAGATCGATGCTATTAATGAGGCTAGGAGGTGATGTTATTTCAGTATTAACTGTTGTTAAAGAATAACTTGCAATTTACTAAGTTTACATTCTTTTATCGATTAGATCGCTTTAATTTTATCGATCAAATATTTAAAATCGATTCTTTTTAAGTCATAGGAATCTTAAAAATAAAGCATAATATTCATCATTGGTTTTGTACAGGCTGGAGAACCGTTACAATGACCTGATGGGGTTGTACACTCCTTATCTGGATGAGGATGAGCCTGTGGAGCGGAGGCTGGCCGCCGAGATGCCCTGCGAGATCATGGGCCACAGAATCCTAGTTGTGTGCCATCAGCTCAAGTAATATAATTATTCATAAACTTTATCTGTAAAGTGAAAAAAGACAAAATCAGTATATGGAATTTTAAACTAAATCGCAGTGATGCAAGAACACTAGGTTCTATGTATCACTCCACTTCTATATGAAGATGCGTCTTTCAACTGACTGTTCTGCCTTGTTAGCGCAGAGGGTAGATGAACATGAGATTGGTTGCTGATAAGTATTTACCCGTTATCACCAAACAACTGCTGGATTTGTGCAATTCATTGCTTGCATTTAACGCCTAAAAATGGAGATTGCGAAACGAATTTGTCACGGTTCAAATGAGCTGGGTTTATATTAGATTTTCATAACATATCAATCCAGTGCCGGATTTATATTTTTTATGGGTGTACGCCATTTTACTTCCGCCGCCCCATGTAGGTAGGTTTATGTATGTATGTATGTTTCTAAAATACTTGATAATTCTCCATTTGTTTATATTATGGAAGGCACTAAAGTTAAAAAACGAATGATTAATTAAATCGAGTGAGCGTCCTCTGAAATCTGCCGCCCCTAAGAGGCTGAAGCCCATAGGTCGCGGCCTATACGGCCTATTTACAAGTCCAGGATTATACCAATCACTAACCTAAATAATGCCTTCCAGGCTAGAGCTGGACGTGGAACCCCTCTTCGCCTCGATGGCGCTGTACGACGCGCGTGAGAAGAAGAAGTTGTCAGAAAACTTCTACTTCAACCTGAACTCGGAGTGCACGCGTCAGATGCTCGCCGGTCACGTGACGCACACTGACATCTCCACGCTGAGTCGCAGTGCTGTGTTCGATGTGCAGGTTTGTGCGAAATGCATGTAGAAAAAAAACCTATAAAGCTCAGGAAAAAAATGCCCTAATAAGTTTCTGTTGACAGTGAATTTTTTTTATGTTTTTAGAATATTTTAATTCGATTTTTTTTTTAGAAATTTTTCTTACTTTATTAATTACTACACAGCTCAGGTAAAAAAGTTTCTGTAGACAGTGAAATCTTTTTATGTATTTAGAATATTTTAATTATAAGTTTTTTTTTCTAGAAATTACTTCTCAATTAATTATTTTGTAACAATAATCTTTTTGTTTTCAGAATCCGTCGCCTGATGTTTTTCTCGTGGTGAGGGTCGAAAAGGTTCTCCAGGGCGATGTGAACGAATGCGTCGAGCCCTACATCAGGGATGACAAGGTTTGTGTGATATCTCTTCCCTGTCATGTTGCTTTGCCCCGCGAGCCTAGAGTTGTAATGCAGAAATGACAATGTTTGTAATATATTGCTGTCAGAATCGCGAGAAGGTCCGTGCGTGCGCGCAGGCGGCGTGCTCGCGCCTGGGGAGGTACCGCATGCCGCTGGCCTGGAGCGCCGTGTCGCTGCTGCACATCCTCAGCGGCTCCAACAGCCTCGAGCGCGAGCACGAACGCGACGCGCTCGCGCCCAACACCAACACCAACACTAACAGCCTCGGTCAGTGACAGCACCCACGTACTTGATGCATTGTGAATAAAATAACCATAATGTTTGTTGTATTATATAAGTTAAAAATATCGAGGTCCCGTAACCTCGATAATTATCATTATATCGATATACTGGACGCATAATATCCATATTATGTGTTCAGTATATCGATATAATGAAACAAATATCGATTTATTTTTTCGATGAATCCACATTTTAAATTAGTGTAAATTTTGTCATTTTTATAGTCGGTATAATATTAACACTGCACGGTATACACCCAGTAAGGCATGTCGAAATAATTCCGCCATTTTTTCACCATTACCTTTAAATCACGTGTTACCATAAGTACAGTACGACTGTTGGTGGTTGGTCCGTAATGTGCGGGTGTTGCGCGCAGACCGCAAGGCGTCGTCGTCGAGCCTGGAGCAGCTGCGGCGGCGCGCGGGCGAGGTGGGCGGCTCGCTGACGCGCAAGGGCTCGGTGGAGCGCCGCGCCGCGCCGCACGCGCCGCACGCGCCGCACGCGCCGGACGACCTGGCGGCCGCGCTCATGGCCTTCAAGCCTATTGTCATCACCGTCACCAGCTTCTTTAAACAGGTGCATATAACAAATGTCACTATTATTTTAAACGTAGAGGTCCTAGAATCGATACTAATAGTTATTTAATCTCCAATGTATAATATCGATACTAAAAATCGATGCCGTGCCACAAGCAATGTATATGCCTATTGATCTTACCGGTTTGCTCGTGGACTTCAAGTCTATTGTATCATTGTTACCAGCTTCTTTGTACAGGGATAGCCAGTGATAGTCTATCGTCTTACTAAAAGTTCAAGTGTTCGAAATATCAATATCGATAATTGCTTATTGAAATTATTTGGTGCTCGACATCATGGTGTCGATGTTGAAAATTTTACAGAATAATATAGAATTTTTATAAATCGATTATCAAATTAAAATAGAAATTGACGTTACGTATTTTTAAAATTAACCAATAAATACTTAGAATAGAAATATCAAATGTAGAATGTGTTTTAAACATTGATAATTTTTTCGATATTTTTCAAAAAAAAATTGTTTATAGGAAACAGACAAACTCCGCGACGAGGATCTCTATAAGTTCCTGGCTGAGATCAAGAGACCCAGCTCAGCTCCCAAGAAGCTGAAGTGCATCCCCGGCACACTGAAGATCGAAGTGTCGCCGTGTCCTGACGAGATCAAGAACGGTCTCACTCCGGAGTTGGCTAAACTGAATCCTTATGGAGGTAGCGCTTTTGTTATTTAATAAAAAAAAATCACTCAATAAAAAGTAACTTGTACAACAAAACAATAATTTTGTATTCGTTTTTTATAAAATCTATCTATACTATTATATAAAGCTGAAGAGTTTGTTTGTTTAATTGTTTGTTTGTTTGTTTGTTTGTTTGTTTGTTTGTTTGAACGCGCTAATCTCAGGAACTACCGGTCCAAACTGAAAAATTCTTTTTGCGTTGGATAGCCCTTTGTTCGTGGAGTGCTATAGGCTATATATCATCACGCTATACCCAATAGGAGCGGGGCAGTAATGGCTAATCTCAGGAACTACCGGTCCAAACTGAAAAATTCGTTTTGCGTTGGATAGCCCTTTATTCGTGGAGTGCTATAGGCTATATATCATCATGCTATGACCAATAGGAGCGGAGCAGTAATGAAACATGTTGCAAAAACGGGGAAAATTATGAGTTTTGAGAGCTTCCGTTGCCTGCGCTGCGTAAACGGTTAAAGTTATGCAATAATGATGTATGACGGGATTGTTTCACTTAAAAAGTTCTAAATAATATAACAAAGTCCCCCGCTGCATCTGTCTGCCTTAACGTGTTAAACTCAAAAACTACCCAACGTATTAGGATAAAATTTGGTATGGAGACAGTTTGAGACCATGGGAAGAACATAGGCTCCCGGGAAACTACTACTTTTATAATGGAAAACTTTAGCCTGAAAAACTTTATAACGCGGGCGGAGCCGCGGGCAAAAGCTAGTATTTAAATATATAGCTGTTTTATACGTGTAGAATGGGTCGTTTTCATCGGGCTGGTATCATTGTTGACGCAAACCTGCTGGCGAATGCGAGCTGATTTCAATATATATTTCGTAAATGAAACAATACAAGTATTACACTAGCGATTATTAAGAGATAATATCGATATCCGGATTACACTGTACTTGATATCAGATCTAATAGATATTTTGCTATTATATAAGAATTGACACACACCCCTAATGCAAGACTAAGATAAATCATCCAAAAAAGCACTCAAACTCACAACAATATTGAAATAAAACTTTTTTAAATTTTGTCGCGGTTTTTTGTAAAATATAGAGATATATTGTAACTTTGACTTGATATGCAACCCCCCCCCCCCTCCCCTCACCCCACGTGACAATGAAGGCTGCAGTCTTCGAAACGTCAGGAAGGAATGATAATATAAAAAAAAACATTAAAACCCAAAAAATAGTTTAATTTCAACGTGTAACATTCGTGTAAACACATGATATCATCATCAATGATTATTCCCGTGCATTGTTCAGAAGACAACCCGCGTCCGTGCAAGGAGGTGCTGCCGTTCCCGCTGCACGCCGCCGCCGCGCCGCACCTGCACTACCGCAACCTGCTCTACCTCTTCGTCAAGGACATCAACCTGCAGGCCTACACCTCGCGCGCCGGCTCCGCCAGGAACATCACCGTCAGTACATGGCACCCTACCACACTTACACCTAATCACAAACAATACTGAGAGACTCACAGTGCGTCCAGACACATGCTGCCGTACTAAGTGCAAAAACGGCATGTCAGGGAAACCTTATTTCGAGAGAATCGAAGTTTTGTAAATATAGTTTTGTATGTAAAACTGAGATAAAGAAACTCTTTTAAAAGTTTTTTTGAACAAGTTCTAAACAAGATACCGTAATTTAAATAAGTTCGATAGATGGGTATTTCTTTAAGCTATCTAACGATATAAAAATCAAGATTTTGTTTTTTTTTTTTGAGATTCCCCTTATGAACTTAGCACAGCAGCATAGGAGCGGCAAAATTTTACTGTTAACTTATGTATTTAACAGTCAATTGATGTAAAATCATATCTCAATATTAACCAATCACAGCACACCGTTCTATGCTCTACCTGTGCATCGCGAAGGCCTTCATGCCGAAAGCACTAAAAAATGTACATTTTATTACAAAGTTGGTCTGCATTGATACAAAGAAATCTTTGCAAATACGAGCATTATATGACTTTAGATTAGTAATTGGTAATCATATTTCGTTAATTGACACTATCCGAGCTCTACTTACATTCAGATGCAGTACTTAATATCACTTACCCGTATTACCACCACCACCTACGTATCAGATCACTTACCCATATAATAATAAAAGCTATAAATAACTCTCCATTCAATTTATAAAAAAAAAAACTTTGTGTTTACTGCAGGTTCGAATCCAACTGAAGTCGGGCGAGGACGAGGCGGCGGCGCTGCCGGCGATATTCGGTCGCAGCTCGTGTCCCGAGTTCACCACGGAGGCCTACACCACCGTGCTCTACCACAACAAGTCCGTATACACTATAGAGCCGAAAACTCACTAGCAGTGACGAATGCCATATTGGCTAATAATTATTGCCAATACATATGGCAAACAGGCAAACATTTGCAAGCGATATTTATCGTCACTTTGCAAGTATTTTATGGGAATGTTGGACGTGTGGGACGTTGGCTTAAGATCCTTTTTTGTTGTCGATTTTTCAGTAGATCTAAGAGTATTGATTGACGGCGTCCGTCGCTATGTTAGCACATGTATTCAGTGAAATATTGCAAAGTGAAGAAGAGATATACCACAATTACTGCAGGAGGCTTCTATTTCGAAATGCTCTTCCATTTGCAAATACTAACTTGTTTAATAATTTTCGAATGTTAGTTTGCCTACTATATACGACATTGCAGGCTTGCGTGTTATGGAAACTTAATATATTAGAAAATGTGCTAAGATTCGAACCCAATCTCTCACCGATCATGGCCCCTGTATGCTGTACCTAGACCAGTAATGCCGTAGTACTTTTAACGAATATGTATAAAGTATTTGACTCCATTCTCTTTGGGTAAGGTAGGTTTTCACCTCACGATATGAAATAATGAAAGAAAAATATTCCTGTACCAGAAACCCGTCGCTCTACGACGAGATAAAGCTGAAGCTGCCGGCGGACCTCGGAGACCAGCATCACCTCTTGTTCACGTTCCTGCACATCTCTTGTCAAAGGAAACCCGTCGCGCCGGAACAGGAGAAGAACGTCGAAACGCCCATAGGATATTCTGTTAGTAATAATATTATTAAAACTTACGCGAGACATATTGAATCAGTCGAAAAAAAAACACGGGTTTACTCATGTACTATGTAGTCGGAATCGCCGACCAGTTACGACTTATTAAGTAGGTCATCCTCAGGGGCGAGTGCTAAGAGGACGTCGCGTCGCAGAGACCTCTCGATCACTTTTTCGACTATTCTGTTAGTATTTCGTATTAATATCAGTTTACAATAAAAAAAAAAATTAAAATGATGTCGTCAACGTATACTGACTTATTAACAAAAAAAAAAAAAAAAAAAAAACAAACAAAAACTTTTTTACAATAAATTATACCGCCTTTAAAAACCACTAAAAACCAAAAAATAACTTAACATTACCTACATACTGGTTACTACGCACAACGGGCCGACCTATTACGTGCAAAGTACGGAAAAGGAAGCCCCTCAACATAGAACATACTGGTTCCTAATTTTGGAGTTTTTTCTATTTCCAGTGGCTCCCCCTATGCAGAAACGGCAAGCTAACATGCGGCGACTTCAACCTGCCAGTGATGCAGGAGGAGCCGCCTCCCAACTACTCGTACATATTCCCTGACGTCCAGCTGCCGGGCACCAAGTGGATCGACAACCATAAACCGATATTCAGCATTACCTTGGACCCGCACACTACTGTGCATCCGTTGGTGAGTTTTATGTAAATGTAACTTTTGTTCGCGGCTTTAACCGCGTTATAGACTTTTTGGGGATAGAAAGTAGCCTATGTCCTTCCTAAACATTATATTATCATAATAAGGTTATATTCCCGTGACACGCGTAACTGTCATGCAATGGCATGTAAATGTCATGTAGCTGTCATGTTTGCCGGCAAACATGTCAAGTGTTCAGTGGCTAAGAGGCCTGGATTTGTAAATAGGCCGTATAGGCCGCGGCCTATGGGCGGCAGATTTCAGAGGACACTCACTCGATTTAATTAATCATTCGTTTAGTTAAATTTAGTACATCTTCCACAATACAAACAAATGGAAAATTATACATAAACCTACCTACATGGGGCGGCGGAAATAAAGTGGCCTACACTCATAAAAAAGAAGTCTGGCACTGCTTCCTAGGGTTTTAAACTATCTCCATACCAAATTTCATTGAAATCCGTTGAGTAGTTATTGAATTTATTGGGTTCAGATAGTTAGACTCGCCCCCTATCACACGGTGCGGAACACACTTAGCGAAATCTTGGTTGCACCTCGAGTCTTCTGCGATAAGTCGTAATATCTGTTCGTCTGTTTGTTTTATAAGAGGTAGAGGAAAAAGTTACACAACGTAGACAGTATTTATTATGTGATTCAAATTAAATTTGTAAATATTTCTAACTGATGAAAAAATTAAAGGTGCATTGTTGGTGCAATAATTATTTTTGTTAAACGATATAAGATTTATGTTCTTGCTTCCTGTATGTATTATTCTAGCAATAACTTATTTATTTCTTATTGATATAATACTTAGATTAAATTGATGGCTCTGAAGCAAACATTTTTACTTATAACTACATAAAGAATTAATAATTTTGAAGAGATACTCAACATCAGGCGCAGAACTATAATAAAAAAAATATTTTAAATACGCTATGTACCTCCATTATCAATGTCACTTTTATGGACATAGACATAAAGGTGTTTATAAATATTATTATTTACAGGACGGTTATATAGAGAGGTTCGCCATGGCGTGCGAGGCGGTGCAGGAGGGGAACATCCCTGCAAGGATAGGGTTGGCGAATATGGAGTCCGAGTTGCGCACCAGGTTTATGCTGCATTTAATAATAGTTCCTATTAACACAGTGTTATGGTTTTGAAAAGATTTAAGCTCGTTAAAATTGCTACAAATTGTTGAAATAAAAAAAGTCGGTTGAAGAATTGTATCGTTCGGTATTTTTGTTTATATTGTAGCCAGTATAATTACTGGACATAATAAGACAACATTTCATGTCTCAGGATGACTAGTTGGGTGGTGATTCTACTGTTTATAGGCTATCGTATCGCTTACCATTAGATGAATGGCAAGCTCGTCTCGTCATTCAAAGAAATAAAGATTTTCTTATGATTAGCACTAATTACTTATCACCAGGACACGCTTGCTCATTATTGTTACACAAAAACAGTGTAATAAAAAAAATCCAGTTGTTTTAATGTTTTTTCTGCCTCTTTACCTGTTTATTTATCGAGTCGATATCCACGCCAAAATATAGCACACTCACATGAAATAAAAAAAAGCAAACGTATGTGGGTATATTTTTATTTTTTATTTCATAAAACACCGTCTATAATAACTAACCTCGTCTTACAGTATAGCAGAGCTGCCGACAGCGAACGTGGAGGTGCTGGCGCGGTACCTGCCGGTGCTGCTGGACAAGCTGCTGCGCCTGCTGGTGGCGCCGCCGAGCCTGGCGCCCGGCGCCGGCGCCGCGGGGCCGCTCAACATCGCGCAGGACGTCTTCACGTGTCTCGCGCATATATTCACAGAGATCACCGTCAGTTGGCATGCTATACTGCTGTTTACATTAATGGATCTCGATTTCTTTTTCAATACTTCACGAAAATGTACCACACTAAAGATTTTTTTACATGTTTACAAATGATTTATTTTGATTAATTTATTCTCGGGATAGGATTATTTGGGATCGTTTATTGAAAACAAATGGTAGATTGATAGTGTCGTCATAATGTTTAGGGCAGTTTTAAACACTTTTAAAAGTATCTTTTCAACTTATAGACAAACTACAGGGTGTTCTGAAAATATATTAATATTTTTAAGAGCGAATATCGCAAAAACACTAAGCAAAATTGGCTTTATAAAAAAATACAAAAAGATTATTGTGGTGAACCTTTTTCGTTACAAACTTACATGTAATGCACTGAAAAAAGATTTTATTTCTTCGTAGAACATGAACGAAGGCGCGACATGCGACCCGCACGGCCGCAGCGGCCTGATCTCCAGCTACATCCAGTTCCAGTGCACCATCCCGAGACCCTCACTCTCTGATAGAGACATTGGACTGCCGCTGCCGCCCACAGGCAAGACCACATCCTTACATTAGCTTTGCAGCTTCAGAAATTAAAGCATCATGTTTTATAGCTAAACTAGGTTTTGCGTGCGGATTCGTCCGCGTGAAGGAGTTTTCTGGGATAAAGGTCCCGCTATATATTTTCCCGGGATAAATAGTAGCCTATAACCTTCCCAGGATCTTAAACTATCTCCATACCAAATCTCATAAAAATCCGTTCAGTAGATTTTGAGAAACTCGTCAACATTCAGACATACAAAAAAGGGGACTTTGTTTTATAATATATATATAGATAGATAAGTTAAATCTATTACGCAAAAATCTTAAATCACAATAACATTCTCTGTGATGAAAATGCCATTCAAAATAAAAATATATTCAGTGGACCATCATTGATTACCATTTAGGTTTAAATTTGTAGTTCTCATTGCGTAATACGTACTGCTTCTAAAAATTATATACAATTTTGGTTCTTATATCCAGTGCTTACGGACGGATCCTGCAAGATCCTGCACGAGGAGCTGGCTCTACAGTGGGTGGTTGCAAGCGGTGCCACTAGAGACCTCGCCATGCAGAACTCATGGTAAATGATAGTCTACCCACCTTATTATAAAACTTATTATACCAGAAAGCCCAGACGTTACAACTTGCTACTCGACAATTAAATTATGACGGCATTTTTTTTATGTAGATACTGTAACATTGAGCAATATGACAAAAAAAAACATTCACGTCGAATTATAACCTCATCCTTTTTTTGAAGTCGGTTAAAAAGCGTCTGGTCTCGCGGTATTGTACAGTAAAGCGAGAGTGTACAATAATTTGAAGTTGTTTTGTTGCTATTATTTTTCGATAGGCGTAGAGCTAATAATACTGTTTTTTTAATTATTAAATTCAAATAAAAGGATTTTAACTCAGACTAGTGTGTCATTTAACATGGAGTAAATTCGTGGCTGGTGTTGCAGGTCGCTGTTCGAGCTGATGATCAAGTCGATGGTGGAGTACCTGTACTGGAGCGGCGCGCACGAGGCGCCGCGCAAGGCGCGCTCCCCGAGCAGTTCACCGACGACCTCACCACCCTCGTCAACAACGTCACCTCCGAGATCATCTCCGGGTACGGCAGGGACACAGTAGCTTGGATGGCAGTGTGCAGTTGGCCTCATGCTGCCGTAGACGCCGAGGGCGTCCTTCGGTGCGCGGGGCTCCTGAGCCCCCCCCCCCCCTCACAGAAGACGGGCCGCACTAGGCGGCACCGCGCAGGGGCGGCTGTGGAAGTAGACTTAGACATTTCCGTCAGAGGAAGCTCGCAGTCGTCCCTAATGCGCCGAAGAAGGCCACCGCGGAGTTTTAGTTGGTATGCCGTGCGCTGTATATAGGTTAGGGACTCGGCCCGGCGGTCGCCTGAAGGTCGACATAAAATCCGGGCGGCGCAATGCCGGGTCGTAAGGCACGGTGATCCCAACATAACCGCTCAGTCGCCCCCCACGAAGGCTGAGCGGTAGTCATAAGACACTTTCTCCGCGAAAACAAAAAAAAAAAAAAAGGGACACAGTAGCTTATGATGTCAGGTCTTCCACCTGTGTGTGTCTAAATACATGGGCTGGATTTTTTTATATTTGTACGGCAAAGTGACCTCTGCACCTGATGGTAAGTAGAGTGGAGTTCAATAGAATGTCAACTGCGATGATTACCCCACGATAGTCGATACATTTATGCTGGCCTGTTGGAACCGGATATACAAATAATCCCGGAACGTGACACACTTACGTGGGCCACTACGGCGGGTTTTAACACCATATGTACGGAGGTCGCTATCCTGAGACATGAGATGTTAAGTCTTATTGTATCCAGTTATTACACTAGCTACAATGTCCTTCAAACCGGAACACAACAGTGACTGCACACTGCTGCATGACGACAGACATAGACATTGCGGTGGTACCTACCCAGGCGGACTCTCACATATGAGAGACCTACCACCAGTATCACGCAATATTTTGTCATAATTTTACTATCATCTCGCTTAACTCGTCAAGTAAATATATTTTGTCATGGCAGGTACGGCAAGAACAGCCGTCTCACGCAGAGCCTGAACAACAGCCTGGCGTTCTTCCTGTTCGACTTGCTGAGCGTGATGGACCGCGGCTACGTGTTCAACCTGATCCGCAGTTACTACAAGCAGATGAGTGCTAAGATCGCGTCGCTGCCTGATGCTGTGCCGCTTGTGCATTACAAGGTATTTGTTAGAGTGGTACTTTATATTTTGATATGTATATGAAAATACATTTGGTTATAATTCTGATCCTCTTTATTTAACGCACCCTGTATATCAGTGACGTTTGATATACAGGTTGTATATAATACAGTAGATGATTTTTTTTTATAATTCCTTTTATTCGAGGCATATTTATAATTTGGAATAATTGTTATTAACGTGTTTTAAAGTGTACTTATTGGTTGAGTATAATGTATGTACTGCTAAAATGTGCGCGTGTGTGTGTGCCAGTTGTCGTTCCTGCGCATAATCTGTTCGCACGAGCACTACGTGTCGCTGAACCTGCCGGCGGGCGGCGCGGCGTGCGGCGCGGTGTCGCCGGCGCCCTCCGCGCAGTCCGTGGCCTCCGCCTCCTCCTCCGGCGCGGCGCACGGCGCCCTCTCGCACGAGTTCCGCTCGCGACACTACCTCGCCGGACTGCTTCTCACTGAGCTTACCAACGCGCTCGAGTTGCAGTGAGTATCGACTTCCTGAATACAAAGTACCTGTTTATAACTCACCCTGAATATAAATTAGTATTTTTCTATCGATTGCAAAAATTGACCAATCACAATAGAGGTTTATCAATATACCAATCCTTTCACCCAACATTCAGTGTCGATATACCGATCATGTGCAGGAGTCCGCTGCTGCAGAGCGCGGCGGTGGGCGCGGTGTGTGCGCTGACGTGCGCGCACGACGCGGACCCGCGGCTGCAGGCGCCGGAGCTGCGCGCGCGCGTGGCGGCGCTGTACCTGCCGCTGCTGGCCGCCGCGCTCGACGCGCAGCCGCTGCTCTACCGACCCAGCGCTACTAATGGTAAGTGGTGACACACTACTACACAGTACTAGTCGGTGTGTGCGCTGACGTGCGCGCACGACGCGGACCCGCGGCTGCAGGCGCCGGAGCTGCGCGCGCGCGTGGCGGCGCTGTACCTGCCGCTGCTGGCCGCCGCGCTCGACGCGCAGCCGCTGCTCTACCGACCCAGCGCTACTAATGGTAAGTGGTGACACACTACTACACAGTACTAGTCGGTGTGTGCGCTGACGTGCGCGCACGACGCGGACCCGCGGCTGCAGGCGCCGGAGCTGCGCGCGCGCGTGGCGGCGCTGTACCTGCCGCTGCTGGCCGCCGCGCTCGACGCGCAGCCGCTGCTCTACCGACCCAGCGCTACTAATGGTAAGTGGTGACACACTACTACACAGTACTAGTCGGTGTGTGCGCTGACGTGCGCGCACGACGCGGACCCGCGGCTGCAGGCGCCGGAGCTGCGCGCGCGCGTGGCGGCGCTGTACCTGCCGCTGCTGGCCGCCGCGCTCGACGCGCAGCCGCTGCTCTACCGACCCAGCGCTACTAATGGTAAGTGGTGACACACTACTACACAGTACTAGTCGGTGTGTGCGCTGACGTGCGCGCACGACGCGGACCCGCGGCTGCAGGCGCCGGAGCTGCGCGCGCGCGTGGCGGCGCTGTACCTGCCGCTGCTGGCCGCCGCGCTCGACGCGCAGCCGCTGCTCTACCGACCCAGCGCTACTAATGGTAAGTGGTGACACACTACTACACAGTACTAGTCGGTGTGTGCGCTGACGTGCGCGCACGACGCGGACCCGCGGCTGCAGGCGCCGGAGCTGCGCGCGCGCGTGGCGGCGCTGTACCTGCCGCTGCTGGCCGCCGCGCTCGACGCGCAGCCGCTGCTCTACCGACCCAGCGCTACTAATGGTAAGTGGTGACACACTACTACACAGTACTAGTCGGTGTGTGCGCTGACGTGCGCGCACGACGCGGACCCGCGGCTGCAGGCGCCGGAGCTGCGCGCGCGCGTGGCGGCGCTGTACCTGCCGCTGCTGGCCGCCGCGCTCGACGCGCAGCCGCTGCTCTACCGACCCAGCGCTACTAATGGTAAGTGGTGACACACTACTACACAGTACTAGTCGGTGTGTGCGCTGACGTGCGCGCACGACGCGGACCCGCGGCTGCAGGCGCCGGAGCTGCGCGCGCGCGTGGCGGCGCTGTACCTGCCGCTGCTGGCCGCCGCGCTCGACGCGCAGCCGCTGCTCTACCGACCCAGCGCTACTAATGGTAAGTGGTGACACACTACTACACAGTACTAGTCGGTGTGTGCGCTGACGTGCGCGCACGACGCGGACCCGCGGCTGCAGGCGCCGGAGCTGCGCGCGCGCGTGGCGGCGCTGTACCTGCCGCTGCTGGCCGCCGCGCTCGACGCGCAGCCGCTGCTCTACCGACCCAGCGCTACTAATGGTAAGTGGTGACACACTACTACACAGTACTAGTCGGTGTGTGCGCTGACGTGCGCGCACGACGCGGACCCGCGGCTGCAGGCGCCGGAGCTGCGCGCGCGCGTGGCGGCGCTGTACCTGCCGCTGCTGGCCGCCGCGCTCGACGCGCAGCCGCTGCTCTACCGACCCAGCGCTACTAATGGTAAGTGGTGACACACTACTACACAGTACTAGTCGGTGTGTGCGCTGACGTGCGCGCACGACGCGGACCCGCGGCTGCAGGCGCCGGAGCTGCGCGCGCGCGTGGCGGCGCTGTACCTGCCGCTGCTGGCCGCCGCGCTCGACGCGCAGCCGCTGCTCTACCGACCCAGCGCTACTAATGGTAAGTGGTGACACACTACTACACAGTACTAGTCGGTGTGTGCGCTGACGTGCGCGCACGACGCGGACCCGCGGCTGCAGGCGCCGGAGCTGCGCGCGCGCGTGGCGGCGCTGTACCTGCCGCTGCTGGCCGCCGCGCTCGACGCGCAGCCGCTGCTCTACCGACCCAGCGCTACTAATGGTAAGTGGTGACACACTACTACACAGTACTAGTCGGTGTGTGCGCTGACGTGCGCGCACGACGCGGACCCGCGGCTGCAGGCGCCGGAGCTGCGCGCGCGCGTGGCGGCGCTGTACCTGCCGCTGCTGGCCGCCGCGCTCGACGCGCAGCCGCTGCTCTACCGACCCAGCGCTACTAATGGTAAGTGGTGACACACTACTACACAGTACTAGTCGGTGTGTGCGCTGACGTGCGCGCACGACGCGGACCCGCGGCTGCAGGCGCCGGAGCTGCGCGCGCGCGTGGCGGCGCTGTACCTGCCGCTGCTGGCCGCCGCGCTCGACGCGCAGCCGCTGCTCTACCGACCCAGCGCTACTAATGGTAAGTGGTGACACACTACTACACAGTACTAGTCGGTGTGTGCGCTGACGTGCGCGCACGACGCGGACCCGCGGCTGCAGGCGCCGGAGCTGCGCGCGCGCGTGGCGGCGCTGTACCTGCCGCTGCTGGCCGCCGCGCTCGACGCGCAGCCGCTGCTCTACCGACCCAGCGCTACTAATGGTAAGTGGTGACACACTACTACACAGTACTAGTCGGTGTGTGCGCTGACGTGCGCGCACGACGCGGACCCGCGGCTGCAGGCGCCGGAGCTGCGCGCGCGCGTGGCGGCGCTGTACCTGCCGCTGCTGGCCGCCGCGCTCGACGCGCAGCCGCTGCTCTACCGACCCAGCGCTACTAATGGTAAGTGGTGACACACTACTACACAGTACTAGTCGGTGTGTGCGCTGACGTGCGCGCACGACGCGGACCCGCGGCTGCAGGCGCCGGAGCTGCGCGCGCGCGTGGCGGCGCTGTACCTGCCGCTGCTGGCCGCCGCGCTCGACGCGCAGCCGCTGCTCTACCGACCCAGCGCTACTAATGGTAAGTGGTGACACACTACTACACAGTACTAGTCGGTGTGTGCGCTGACGTGCGCGCACGACGCGGACCCGCGGCTGCAGGCGCCGGAGCTGCGCGCGCGCGTGGCGGCGCTGTACCTGCCGCTGCTGGCCGCCGCGCTCGACGCGCAGCCGCTGCTCTACCGACCCAGCGCTACTAATGGTAAGTGGTGACACACTACTACACAGTACTAGTCGGTGTGTGCGCTGACGTGCGCGCACGACGCGGACCCGCGGCTGCAGGCGCCGGAGCTGCGCGCGCGCGTGGCGGCGCTGTACCTGCCGCTGCTGGCCGCCGCGCTCGACGCGCAGCCGCTGCTCTACCGACCCAGCGCTACTAATGGTAAGTGGTGACACACTACTACACAGTACTAGTCGGTGTGTGCGCTGACGTGCGCGCACGACGCGGACCCGCGGCTGCAGGCGCCGGAGCTGCGCGCGCGCGCGTGGCGGCGCTGTACCTGCCGCTGCTGGCCGCCGCGCTCGACGCGCAGCCGCTGCTCTACCGACCCAGCGCTACTAATGGTAAGTGGTGACACACTACTACACAGTACTAGTCGGTGTGTGCGCTGACGTGCGCGCACGACGCGGACCCGCGGCTGCAGGCGCCGGAGCTGCGCGCGCGCGTGGCGGCGCTGTACCTGCCGCTGCTGGCCGCCGCGCTCGACGCGCAGCCGCTGCTCTACCGACCCAGCGCTACTAATGGTAAGTGGTGACACACTACTACACAGTACTAGTCGGTGTGTGCGCTGACGTGCGCGCACGACGCGGACCCGCGGCTGCAGGCGCCGGAGCTGCGCGCGCGCGTGGCGGCGCTGTACCTGCCGCTGCTGGCCGCCGCGCTCGACGCGCAGCCGCTGCTCTACCGACCCAGCGCTACTAATGGTAAGTGGTGACACACTACTACACAGTACTAGTCGGTGTGTGCGCTGACGTGCGCGCACGACGCGGACCCGCGGCTGCAGGCGCCGGAGCTGCGCGCGCGCGTGGCGGCGCTGTACCTGCCGCTGCTGGCCGCCGCGCTCGACGCGCAGCCGCTGCTCTACCGACCCAGCGCTACTAATGGTAAGTGGTGACACACTACTACACAGTACTAGTCGGTGTGTGCGCTGACGTGCGCGCACGACGCGGACCCGCGGCTGCAGGCGCCGGAGCTGCGCGCGCGCGTGGCGGCGCTGTACCTGCCGCTGCTGGCCGCCGCGCTCGACGCGCAGCCGCTGCTCTACCGACCCAGCGCTACTAATGGTAAGTGGTGACACACTACTACACAGTACTAGTCGGTGTGTGCGCTGACGTGCGCGCACGACGCGGACCCGCGGCTGCAGGCGCCGGAGCTGCGCGCGCGCGTGGCGGCGCTGTACCTGCCGCTGCTGGCCGCCGCGCTCGACGCGCAGCCGCTGCTCTACCGACCCAGCGCTACTAATGGTAAGTGGTGACACACTACTACACAGTACTAGTCGGTGTGTGCGCGCACGACGCGGACCCGCGGCTGCAGGCGCCGGAGCTGCGCGCGCGCGTGGCGGCGCTGTACCTGCCGCTGCTGGCCGCCGCGCTCGACGCGCAGCCGCTGCTCTACCGACCCAGCGCTACTAATGGTAAGTGGTGACACACTACTACACAGTACTAGTCGGTGTGTGCGCTGACGTGCGCGCACGACGCGGACCCGCGGCTGCAGGCGCCGGAGCTGCGCGCGCGCGTGGCGGCGCTGTACCTGCCGCTGCTGGCCGCCGCGCTCGACGCGCAGCCGCTGCTCTACCGACCCAGCGCTACTAATGGTAAGTGGTGACACACTACTACACAGTACTAGTCGGTGTGTGCGCTGACGTGCGCGCACGACGCGGACCCGCGGCTGCAGGCGCCGGAGCTGCGCGCGCGCGTGGCGGCGCTGTACCTGCCGCTGCTGGCCGCCGCGCTCGACGCGCAGCCGCTGCTCTACCGACCCAGCGCTACTAATGGTAAGTGGTGACACACTACTACACAGTACTAGTCGGTGTGTGCGCTGACGTGCGCGCACGACGCGGACCCGCGGCTGCAGGCGCCGGAGCTGCCGGAGTGCTCACGTGCGTGCATCGTAAGAATTTTATATATCACTAGCTTCCGCTCGCAGCTTCGCCCGCGTGGATTTCGGACTTCAAAAATGGAGGAGGTGCTCAATTTGTCGGGATGTTTTTTTAATGTATGGTGGTATGCAGGTGGTCCGATTGTCCGGTCAGGGTCTGATGATGGGATCCTGGTGAAATCGAAGGAAGCTTATAGCATGATTCAGTATTCACGCGTGATGGCTTATTATTAGCGTATTTCATGTATAACTTTGGTGTTTCTATACCGATTTCTATGATTCTTTTTTATGGAATATTTAATAATGTTAACTTTTTTAATTAGGGATGACTGAGAGTGCTATAAACGTAAGAGTAGACAAAATAAATATAATGAGAAAGCTTCGAACTGCTAAGCTATCGGGAGTTACACGTGTTATTGTGAGTCAACCATAAAAGATAGACATATGCTGTCGTGGGATATTTTTTACATAATTTGAAGGAGAACATTTCCGTCTTACATGATTTTTGCGTAGCTTTAACCATTAAGGTTGCACACGCGACGGAAGCTTAAAAAATGGAGTAACTTCTCCCGTTTTCCCAACATTTCCCTTCACTGCTCTGCTCCTATTAATTGTAGCGTGATGAAAAGTATACTATAACCAGCACAGGAGTATGACAAATAATTGTACCAAGTTTCGTTAAAATCCGTCGAGTAGTTTTTGTTTCTATAACGGTTATACAGACAGACAGACAAACACAAAAATTTTACTAATTTCATTTTGGCATCAGTATCGATCCCTAATCACCCCCTGATAGTTATTTTGGAAATATATTTCATGTACAGAATTGACCTCTCTACAGATTTATTATAAGTATATAGATTACTTAAATTTAAAACAAATATGTACAAATTAAAAGCACTATTCGTTTGACTTCCGGTTTTATCATTTTCAGAACCATACCTTGGAAAGTGAAATGGGCCAGTTCGGTAGTTTCTACTCGTCGCCTACGTCGGATGACTTTAAACAGGTATAGCAATATATTAATAAAGTTCTTTTTCTTGCATTCTTAATGATTACTACTAAATGCGTGAGTAAGTTTTTAAATCAAAAATTATAAAGCAAACAGCAATGTTTCTTCGTTGGAATTTATTCTGTTGTTACGGATACGTCGCGCGCACACAACGTGCTCGCCGCGAGCGAGTGCACCTTCGCACCTTTCAATGCTTTCGCAAATCGGCAGTGTGATGAGAACTTGACGGTTAAACGAACGCACTACTCTTTTCATTTGATCGTAGAATAATAAACAGCAATGTTGGTATGTTGTTGCAGAGTGGTCGCAGCGCACTGAACAGCGAGACGAGCCGCAACCTGGTGATGTGTGCAGTGTGGGTGGCGCGCTGGAGCTCGCGCGCGTCCCTGGCGCAGCTGGCCGCCGAGCTGCCGGCGCCGAGACGAGCCGCCTTACTGGCTTCCCTGCTGGATCCTCGCCTTCCGCTGCCTCGAGTACAAGGTACACATTCGGCACCGAACAGCGAGACGAGCCGCGCAGCATCACTCGACCTGACTACTCACATGTGAATACGTCTGTTACAAGCTGCCACACAATATATGGGTGAAATTATAATAGTCAAATTCAAGACGTGCCATTTCACATCCAATTTTAAAGTTAAATAAAAAAATAATTAATAAATTACCACATAAATATTGTTATAGGGTCGTAAAGAGATACTGAAGTGCGCACAACAGAACGTGCGCAAAACAACCGACATCAAAGCAAAGCTGGAGGACGTCATACTGGGACAGGGGTCCGCCCGCTCCGACTTCATCATGAGGCGCAAAGGTAGGCATTTTTTATTTTGAACTCTCTCGTCAATCGACTCTATATAGAGCCTACTCCACTTAGCAACAAGTGCAGCGTGGTATAATGCGTGTCGCGTGTGTTGTGTGTGTGCAGGCGGCGGGTCGTCGTCGGTGGGCGCGTGCAAGCGCGAGCGCTGGCGCAAGGAGTGGGTGCGCGGGCGCGAGGCGGCCACGCCGCCGGCGGCGCCGCTGCCGGACCTGTCGGCCGCGCTGGCCGCCGAGGCCGCGCTCACGCTGCTGCACACGCTCGAGACCATCGTGCAGGTGACGCTACCATCCCCCGACCGCTCGATCCTGAATCATTACATTCATTTTTATAATCACTAAAAGTAGAACACTGTTTTGTTTACCATAGTTTCCTGTGGACACAGGACATAATCCAGTTTTCTAGTTTGAAAAAAAAAAAGTTTGTGGTTTTTAATAAATAGATCTTAACATTTATGTTTGTTGTAACTAAGCTCATAAATATATATATTTTTTTATATATGATACAGTCGTGCAGCAACTTGGAGTGTGGACAGAGTGTATGCAGCGGCGCGTTGCAGGTGGTGTTGCGCGCTTTACAGCGCAACCAGAGCGTCACTGTGTTGCAACATATGTTCGCGACCGTGCGCACACTCATCCTCAAGGTAATGAAGAAAAACAAAATTGTAAAAAAATCTTATTGATCTTGTAATATTTCGCTTATATTATTGTTTTTATGATATTTTGACCTTAATCGAATTTTAATTCTTTTGTTATATTTATATATTCGGTTCGAAGACTGAAAAATATGTAAAGATTGTTTATGTGAACGGTTTATTAAAATTTAAGCTAATTTACAAATTTTATTCAACATTTCAATAATATGTTTTACGTATAGTAAGTACTACATTTTAGAAAAAAAATACTTAAGTATTTAATTTATTTTTCTGCTTAATGTCACGAGTCATTCCAAAAATTTTGTATTAACAGCTATGTGAAGTAATTGAGGTTGCTATTTATGTATTTACTATTGTTAAGACGTGTGTGTGTGTGTGTGTGCAGCTGGGCTGGTCGTGCTGCGGCGAGGAGTCGGGCACGTGCCGCGTGCTGCTGCGGCACTGCGCGGCGCTGGTGGCCCCGCGTGCGCGCACGCCGCCGCCGCGCTCTACGCGCTCATGCGCCACCACTACCAGCTCGGCAACGTACGCGATAGCCTATACCGCCCGCGTCCTGACACATCGCATGCCACTGATTCAATATTTACCTATTAAGGCGATACCTCAAGGTCCATTTTCATAAATTTAATATGACGAAATTTTAAAGGCAGAAATATCCATGATTATTAATTATTTTACGTTTTTCTATCAACTGCGAGAACTAATCACTAACTAGACGTGAATTTAAATTCTTTACTTGCCAATACTCTTGTTTAGTTACCCAGATTAAAGGTGAAACAAAATGTATGAAAATGGACCTTGAGGTATCGCCTTAAATACATTCCACGGGCTACTAATAAAAAAAATCCAACACCTGCCTAAATAATTTCGTTACAAGTTAAAACTAATCAGTGCCTTCTGACATTCACTGAACGTCACCGCTCGGTGCCATGACGTACCACTATAGATTCGGACTTACAGGATTTGCAATGATGGATGTGAAAACGAGATAGTCTCTTCCGGCCTCTGAAAATATGCAATCGAATAAAGAACCTCCTAATTTTTCGAAGTTCATTAAAATGATATCACCACCTCACCACACAGAACTTCAGCCGCGTGAAGATGCAGGTGACCATGTCGCTGTCGTCGCTGGGCACGTCCACCACCTTCAGCGAAGAGCCGCTGCGGCGCGCCCTCAAGACCATCCTGGTGTACGCCGAGCACGACGCCGAGCTGCAGGACACCAGCTTCC